>NW_026688246.1:0-160878 GCF_030445035.2 Dasypus novemcinctus | reverse complement strand
TTCAGTTTTGGTGCTAACATTCCTATGTGTAAAACTAGCATATACACTATAGGAAAGCATAACCGGCGGTATAGCAGCTAACTCTTTAAACCTAAATGAAACAACATGGCACGTATGGTTTACTTCTGAGAACTAAGCAATGTGTGCAGAGATTTTGAGGCTATCTCCTTTCTTTCAGTTTTTGTGCTAACATTCCTATCTGTAAAATTAGCATTTACACTATAGGAAAGCATAACCGGCGGTATAGCAGCTAACTCTTTAAACCTAAATGAAACAACATGGCACATATGATTTACTTCTGAGAACTAAGCATTGTGTGCAGAGATTTTTCAGCTATCTCCTTTACTTCAGATTTTGTGCTAACATTCATATTTTTATCCTCGCATTTACTATATAGAAAAGCATAACTGAGGGTATAGCAGCTAACTCTTTAAACCTAAATGAAACAACATGGCACATATGGTTTACTTCTGAAAACTAAGCATTGTGTGCAGAGATTTTGCGGCTATCTCCTTTCTTTCAGTTTTTGTGCTAACATACTATCTGTAAAACTAGCATTTACACCATTGGAAAGCATAACCGGTGGTATAGCAGCTCACTCTTTAAACCTAAATGAAACAACATGGCACATATGATGTACTTCTACGAACTGAGCATTGTGTGCAGAGATTTTGCGGCTATCTCCTTTCTTTCAGTTTTTGTGCTAACATTCCTATGTGTAAAACTACCCTTTACACTATAGGAAATCCTAAACGGCGGTATAGCAGCTAACTCTAAAAAACATAAATGAAACAACATGGCACATATGATTTACTTGTGAGAATTAAGCATTGTGTGCAGAGGTTTTTCAGATATCTCCTTTACTTCAGTTTTGGTGCTAACATTCCTATATGAACCTACTAGCATTTACACTATAGGAAAGCATAACCGGCGGTATAGCAGCTAACTCTTTAAACCTAAATGAAACAACATGGCACCTATGATTTACTTCTGAGAACTAAGCATTTTGTGCAGAGACTTTGCGGCTATCTCCTTTCTTTCAGTTTTTGTGGTAACATTCCTATCTGTAAAACTAGCATTTACACTATAGGAAAGCCTAACGGGAGTATAGCAGCTAACTCTTTAAACGTAAATGAAACAACATCGCACATATGATTTAGTTCTGAGAACTAAGCATTGTCTGCAGAGATTTTTCAGCTATCTCCTTTACTTCAGATTTTGTGCTAACATTCATATCTTTATACTCGCATTTACTATATATGAAAGCATAACTCAGTGTATAGCAGCTAATTCTTGAAACCTGGATGAAACAACATGGCACATATGATTTACTTCTGAGAACTAAGCATTGTGTGCAGAGATTTTGCGGCTATCTCCTTTCTTTCAGTTTTTGTGCTAACATTCCTATCTGTAAAACTAGCTTTTACACTATAGGAAAGCCTAACCGGTGGTATAGCAGCTACCTCTTTAAACCTAAATGAAACAACATGGCACATATGATTTACTTCTGAGAACTAAACATTGTGTGCAGAGATTTTTCAGTTATCTCCTTTACTTCAGTTTTGGTGCTAACATTCCTATGTGTAAAACTAACATATACGCTATAGGAAAGCATAACCGGCGGTATAGCAGCTAACTCTTTAAACCTAAATGAAACAACATGGCACCTATGATTTACTTCTGAGAACTAAGCATTGTGTGCAGAGACTTTGTGGCTATCTCCTTTCTTTCAGTTTTTGTGGTAACATTCCTATCTGTAAAACTAGCATTTACACTATAGGAAAGCCTAACGGGAGTATAGCAGCTAACTCTTTATACCTAAATGAAACAACATCGCACATATGATTTAGTTCTGAGAACTAAGCATTGTGTGCAGATATTTTTCAGCTATCTCCTTTACTTCAGATTTTGTGCTAACATTCATATCTTTATACTCGCATTTACTATATACGAAAGCATAACTGAGTGTATAGCAGCTAATTCTTGAAACCTGGATGAAACAACATGGCACATATGATTTACTTCTGAAAACTAAGCATTGTGTGCAGAGATTTTGTGGCTATCTCCTTTCTTTCAGTTTTTGTGCTAACATTCCTATCTGTAAAACTAGCTTTTACACTATAGGAAAGCCTAACCGATGGTATAGCAGCTACCTCTTTAAACCTAAATGAAACAACATGGCACATATGATTTTCTTCTGAGAACTAAGCATTGTGTGCAGAGATTTTTCAGTTATCTCCTTTACTTCAGTTTTGGTGCTAACATTCCTATGTGTAAAACTAGCATTTACACTATAGGAAAGCATAACCGGCGGTATAGCAGCTAACTCTTTAAACCTAATTGAAACAACATGGCACCTATGGTTTACTTCTGAGAACTAAGCATTGTGTGCAGAGATTTTTCAGCTATCTCCTTTATTTCAGATTTTGTGCTAACATTCATATTTTTATACTCGCATTTACTATATAGAAAAGCATAACTGAGGGTATAGCAGCTAACTCTTTAAACCTAAATGAAACAACATGGCACATATGATGTACTTCTGAGAACTGAGCATTGTGAGCAAAGATTTTGCGGCTATCTCCTTTCTTTCAGTTTTTGTGCTAACATTCCTATCTGTAAAACTAGCCTTTACACTATAGGAAATCCTAAACGGCGGTATAGCAGCTAACTCTTTAAACCTAAATGAAACAACATGGCACATATTATTTACTTGTGAGAATTAAGCATTGTGTGCAGAGGTTTTTCAGATATCTCCTTTACTTCAGTTTTGGTGCTAACATTCCTATATGTAAAACTAGCCTTTACACTATAGGAAAGCATAACCGGCGGTATAGCAGCTAACTCTTTAAACCTAAATGAAACAACATGGCACCTATCATTTACTTCTGAGAACTAAGCATTGTGTGCAGAGATTTTGCGGCTACCTCCTTTCTTTCAGTTTTTGTGCTAACATTCTTATCTGTAAAACTAGCCTTTACACTATGGAAATCCTAAACGGCGGTATAGCAGCTAACTCTTTAAACCTAAATGAAACAACATGGCACATATGATTTACTTCTAAGAATTAAGCATAGTGTGCAGAGATTTTTCAGTTATCTCCTTTACTTCAGTTTTGGTGCTAACATTCCTATCTGTAAAATTAGCATTTACACTATAGGAAAGCATAACCGGCGGTATAGCAGCTAACTCTTTAAACCTAAATGAAACAACATGGCACATATGGTTTACTTCTGAGACCTAAGCATTGTGTGTAGAGATTTTGCGGCTATCTCCTTTCTTTCAGTTTTTGTGCTAACATTCCTATCTTTAAAACTAGCATTTACACTCTAGGAAAGCATAACCGGCGGTATAGCAGCTAACTCTTTAAACCTAAATGAAACAACATGGCACATATGATTTACTTCTGAGAACTAAGCATTGTGTGCAGAGATTTTTCAGCTATCTCCATTACTTCAGATTTTGTGCTAACATTCATATTTTTATACTCGCATTTACTATATAGAAAAGCATAACTGAGGGTATAGCAGCTAACTCTTTAAACCTAAATGAAACAACATGGCACATATGGTTTACTTCTGAAAACTAAGCATTGTGTGCAGAGATTTTGCGGCTATCTCCTTTCTTTCAGTTTTTGTGCTAACATTCCTATCTGTAAAACTAGCCTTTACACTATAGGAAATCCTAAACGGCGGTATGGCAGCTAAATCTTTAAACCTAAATGAAACAACATGGCACATATGGTTTACTTCTGAAAACTAAGCATTGTGTGCAGAGATTTTGCTGCTATCTCCTTTCTTTCAGTTTTTCTGCTAACATTCCTATCTGTAAAACAAGCATTTACACTATAGGAAAGCATTACCGGCGGTATAGAAGCTAACTCTTTAAACCTAAATGAAACAACATGGCACATATGATGTACTTCTGAGAACTAAGCATTGAGTGCAGAGATTTTGCGGCTATCTCCTTTCTTTCCGTTTTTGTGCTAACATTCCTATCTGTAAAACTAGCCTTTACACTATAGGAAATCCTAAACGGCGGAATAGCAGCTAACTCTTTAAACCTAAATGAAACAACATGGCACATATGATTTACTTCTGAGAACTAAGCATTGTGTGCAGAGATTTTGCGGCTATCTCCTTTCCCTCAGTTTTTGTGCTAACATTCCTATCTGTAAAACTAGCATTTACACTACAGGAAATCATAACCGGCGGTATAGCAGCTAACTCTTTAAACCTAAATGAAACAACATGGCACCTATGATTTACTTCTGAGAACTAAGCATTGTGTGCAGAGACTTTGCGGCTATCTCCTTTCTTTCAGTTTTTGTGGTAACATTCCTATCTGTAAAACTAGCATTTACACTATAGGAAAGCCTAACGGGAGTATAGCAGCTAACTCTTTAAACCTAAATGAAACAACATCGCACATATGATTTAGTTCTGAGAACTAAGCATTGTGTGCAGATATTTTTCAGCTATCTCCTTTACTTCAGATTTTGTGCTAACATTCATATCTTTATACTCGCATTTACTATATACGAAAGCATAACTGAGTGTATAGCAGCTAATTCTTGAAACCTGGATGAAACAACATGGCACATATGATTTACTTCTGAGAACTAAGCATTGTGTGCAGAGATTTTGCGGCTATCTCCTTTCTTTCAGTTTTTGTGCTAACATTCCTATCTGTAAAACTACCTTTTACACTATAGGAAAGCCTAACCAATGGTATAGCAGTTACCTCTTTAAACCTAAATGGAACAACATGGCACATATGATTTACTTCTGAGAACTAAGCATTGTGTGCAGAGATTTTTCAGTTATCTCCTTTACTTCAGTTTTGGTGCTAACATTCCTATGTGTAAAACTAGCATATACACTATAGGAAAGCATAACCGGCGGTATAGCAGCTAACTCTTTAAACCTAAATGAAACAACATGGCACGTATGGTTTACTTCTGAGAACTAAGCAATGTGTGCAGAGATTTTGAGGCTATCTCCTTTCTTTCAGTTTTTGTGCTAACATTCCTATCTGTAAAATTAGCATTTACACTATAGGAAAGCATAACCGGCGGTATAGCAGCTAACTCTTTAAACCTAAATGAAACAACATGGCACATATGATTTACTTCTGAGAACTAAGCATTGTGTGCAGAGATTTTTCAGCTATCTCCTTTACTTCAGATTTTGTGCTAACATTCATATTTTTATCCTCGCATTTACTATATAGAAAAGCATAACTGAGGGTATAGCAGCTAACTCTTTAAACCTAAATGAAACAACATGGCACATATGGTTTACTTCTGAAAACTAAGCATTGTGTGCAGAGATTTTGCGGCTATCTCCTTTCTTTCAGTTTTTGTGCTAACATACCTATCTGTAAAACTAGCATTTACACCATTGGAAAGCATAACCGGTGGTATAGCAGCTCACTCTTTAAACCTAAATGAAACAACATGGCACATATGATGTACTTCTACGAACTGAGCATTGTGTGCAGAGATTTTGCGGCTATCTCCTTTCTTTCAGTTTTTGTGCTAACATTCCTATGTGTAAAACTACCCTTTACACTATAGGAAATCCTAAACGGCGGTATAGCAGCTAACTCTAAAAAACATAAATGAAACAACATGGCACATATGATTTACTTGTGAGAATTAAGCATTGTGTGCAGAGGTTTTTCAGATATCTCCTTTACTTCAGTTTTGGTGCTAACATTCCTATATGAACCTACTAGCATTTACACTATAGGAAAGCATAACCGGCGGTATAGCAGCTAACTCTTTAAACCTAAATGAAACAACATGGCACCTATGATTTACTTCTGAGAACTAAGCATTTTGTGCAGAGACTTTGCGGCTATCTCCTTTCTTTCAGTTTTTGTGGTAACATTCCTATCTGTAAAACTAGCATTTACACTATAGGAAAGCCTAACGGGAGTATAGCAGCTAACTCTTTAAACGTAAATGAAACAACATCGCACATATGATTTAGTTCTGAGAACTAAGCATTGTCTGCAGAGATTTTTCAGCTATCTCCTTTACTTCAGATTTTGTGCTAACATTCATATCTTTATACTCGCATTTACTATATATGAAAGCATAACTCAGTGTATAGCAGCTAATTCTTGAAACCTGGATGAAACAACATGGCACATATGATTTACTTCTGAGAACTAAGCATTGTGTGCAGAGATTTTGCGGCTATCTCCTTTCTTTCAGTTTTTGTGCTAACATTCCTATCTGTAAAACTAGCTTTTACACTATAGGAAAGCCTAACCGGTGGTATAGCAGCTACCTCTTTAAACCTAAATGAAACAACATGGCACATATGATTTACTTCTGAGAACTAAACATTGTGTGCAGAGATTTTTCAGTTATCTCCTTTACTTCAGTTTTGGTGCTAACATTCCTATGTGTAAAACTAACATATACGCTATAGGAAAGCATAACCGGCGGTATAGCAGCTAACTCTTTAAACCTAAATGAAACAACATGGCACCTATGATTTACTTCTGAGAACTAAGCATTGTGTGCAGAGACTTTGTGGCTATCTCCTTTCTTTCAGTTTTTGTGGTAACATTCCTATCTGTAAAACTAGCATTTACACTATAGGAAAGCCTAACGGGAGTATAGCAGCTAACTCTTTATACCTAAATGAAACAACATCGCACATATGATTTAGTTCTGAGAACTAAGCATTGTGTGCAGATATTTTTCAGCTATCTCCTTTACTTCAGATTTTGTGCTAACATTCATATCTTTATACTCGCATTTACTATATACGAAAGCATAACTGAGTGTATAGCAGCTAATTCTTGAAACCTGGATGAAACAACATGGCACATATGATTTACTTCTGAAAACTAAGCATTGTGTGCAGAGATTTTGTGGCTATCTCCTTTCTTTCAGTTTTTGTGCTAACATTCCTATCTGTAAAACTAGCTTTTACACTATAGGAAAGCCTAACCGATGGTATAGCAGCTACCTCTTTAAACCTAAATGAAACAACATGGCACATATGATTTTCTTCTGAGAACTAAGCATTGTGTGCAGAGATTTTTCAGTTATCTCCTTTACTTCAGTTTTGGTGCTAACATTCCTATGTGTAAAACTAGCATTTACACTATAGGAAAGCATAACCGGCGGTATAGCAGCTAACTCTTTAAACCTAATTGAAACAACATGGCACCTATGGTTTACTTCTGAGAACTAAGCATTGTGTGCAGAGATTTTTCAGCTATCTCCTTTATTTCAGATTTTGTGCTAACATTCATATTTTTATACTCGCATTTACTATATAGAAAAGCATAACTGAGGGTATAGCAGCTAACTCTTTAAACCTAAATGAAACAACATGGCACATATGATGTACTTCTGAGAACTGAGCATTGTGAGCAAAGATTTTGCGGCTATCTCCTTTCTTTCAGTTTTTGTGCTAACATTCCTATCTGTAAAACTAGCCTTTACACTATAGGAAATCCTAAACGGCGGTATAGCAGCTAACTCTTTAAACCTAAATGAAACAACATGGCACATATTATTTACTTGTGAGAATTAAGCATTGTGTGCAGAGGTTTTTCAGATATCTCCTTTACTTCAGTTTTGGTGCTAACATTCCTATATGTAAAACTAGCCTTTACACTATAGGAAAGCATAACCGGCGGTATAGCAGCTAACTCTTTAAACCTAAATGAAACAACATGGCACCTATCATTTACTTCTGAGAACTAAGCATTGTGTGCAGAGATTTTGCGGCTACCTCCTTTCTTTCAGTTTTTGTGCTAACATTCTTATCTGTAAAACTAGCCTTTACACTATGGAAATCCTAAACGGCGGTATAGCAGCTAACTCTTTAAACCTAAATGAAACAACATGGCACATATGATTTACTTCTAAGAATTAAGCATAGTGTGCAGAGATTTTTCAGTTATCTCCTTTACTTCAGTTTTGGTGCTAACATTCCTATCTGTAAAATTAGCATTTACACTATAGGAAAGCATAACCGGCGGTATAGCAGCTAACTCTTTAAACCTAAATGAAACAACATGGCACATATGGTTTACTTCTGAGACCTAAGCATTGTGTGTAGAGATTTTGCGGCTATCTCCTTTCTTTCAGTTTTTGTGCTAACATTCCTATCTTTAAAACTAGCATTTACACTCTAGGAAAGCATAACCGGCGGTATAGCAGCTAACTCTTTAAACCTAAATGAAACAACATGGCACATATGATTTACTTCTGAGAACTAAGCATTGTGTGCAGAGATTTTTCAGCTATCTCCATTACTTCAGATTTTGTGCTAACATTCATATTTTTATACTCGCATTTACTATATAGAAAAGCATAACTGAGGGTATAGCAGCTAACTCTTTAAACCTAAATGAAACAACATGGCACATATGGTTTACTTCTGAAAACTAAGCATTGTGTGCAGAGATTTTGCGGCTATCTCCTTTCTTTCAGTTTTGTGCTAACATACCTATCTGTAAAACTAGCATTTACACCATTGGAAAGCATAACCGGTGGTATAGCAGCTAACTCTTTAAACCTAAATGAAACAACATGGCACATATGATGTACTTCTGAGAACTAAGCATTGTGTGCAGAGATTTTGCGGCTATCTCCTTTCTTTCAGTTTTTGTGCTAACATTCCTATCTGTAAAACTAGCCTTTACACTATAGGAAATCCTAAACGGCGGTATAGCAGCTAACTCTTTAAACCTAAATGAAACAATATGGCACATATGATTTCCTTCTGAGAATTAAGCATAGTGTGCAGAGATTTTTCAGTTGTCTCCTTTACTTCAGTTTTGGTGCTAACATTCCTATCTGTAAAACTAGCATTTACACTATAGGAAAGCATAACCGGCGGTATAGCAGCTAACTATTTAAACCTAAATGAAACAACATGGCACATATGATTTACTTCTGAGAACTAAGCATTGTGTGCAGAGATTTTTCAGCTATCTCCTTTACTTCAGATTTTGTGCTAACATTCATATTTTTATACTCGCATTTACTATATAGAAAAGCATAACTGAGGGTATAGCTGCTAACTCTTTAAACCTAAATGGAACAACATGGCACATATGGTTTACTTCTCAAAACTAAGCACTGTGTGCAGAGATTTTGCGGCTATCTCCTTTCTTTCAGTTTTTGTGCTAACATTCCTATCTGTAAAACTAGCATTTACACTATAGGAAAGCATAACCGGCGGTATAACACTTAACTCTTTAAACCTAAATGAAACAACATGGCACATATGATGTAGTTCTGAGAACTAAGCATTGTGTGCAGAGATTTTGCGGCTATCTCCTTTCTTTCAGTTTTTGTGCTAACATTCCTATCTGTAAATCTAGCCTTTACACTATAGGAAATCCTAAACGGCGGTATAGCAGCTAAATCTTTAAACCTAAATGAAACAACATGGCACATATGGTTTACTTCTGAGAATTAAGCATAGTGTGCAGAGATTTTTCAGTTATCTCCTTTACTTCAGTTTTGGTGCTAACATTCCTATCTGTAAAACTAGCATTTACACTATAGGAAAGCATAACCGGTGGTATAGCAGCTAACTCTTTAAACCTAAATGAAACAACATGGCACATATGGTTTACTTCTGAAAACAAAGCATTGTGTGCAGAGATTTTGCTGCTATCTCCTTTCTTTCAGTTTTTCTGCTAACATTCCTATCTGTAAAACAAGCATTTACACTATAGGAAAGCATTACCGGCGGTATAGAAGCTAACTCTTTAAACCTAAATGAAACAACATGGCACATATGATGTACTTCTGAGAAATAAGCATTGAGTGCAGAGATTTTGCGGCTATCTCCTTTCTTTCCGTTTTTGTGCTAACATTCCTATCTGTAAAACTAGCCTTTACACTATAGGAAATCCTAAACGGCGGAATAGCAGCTAACTCTTTAAACCTAAATGAAACAACATGGCACATATGATTTACTTCTGAGAACTAAGCATTGTGTGCAGAGATTTTGCGGCTATCTCCTTTCCTTCAGTTTTTGTGCTCACATTCCTATCTGTAAAACTAGCATTTACACTGCAGGAAATCATAACCGGCGGTATAGCAGCTAACTCTTTAAACCTAAATGAAACAACATGGCACCTATGATTTACTTCTGAGAACTAAGCATTGTGTGCAGAGACTTTGCGGCTATCTCCTTTCTTTCAGTTTTTGTGGTAACATTCCTATCTGTAAAACTAGCATTTACACTATAGGAAAGCCTAACGGGAGTATAGCAGCTAACTCTTTAAACCTAAATGAAACAACATCGCACATATGATTTAGTTCTGAGAACTAAGCATTGTGTGCAGATATTTTTCAGCTATCTCCTTTACTTCAGATTTTGTGCTAACATTCATATCTTTATACACGCATTTACTATATACGAAAGCATAACTGAGTGTATAGCAGCTAATTCTTGAAACCTGGATGAAACAACATGGCACATATGATTTACTTCTGAGAACTAAGCATTGTGTGCAGAGATTTTGCGGCTATCTCCTTTCTTTCAGTTTTTGTGCTAACATTCCTATCTGTAAAACTACCTTTTACACTATAGGAAAGCCTAACCGATGGTATAGCAGTTACCTCTTTAAACCTAAATGGAACAACATGGCACATATGATTTACTTCTGAGAACTAAGCATTGTGTGCAGAGATTTTTCAGTTATCTCCTTTACTTCAGTTTTGGTGCTAACATACCTATGTGTAAAACTAGCATATACACTATAGGAAAGCATAACCGGCGGTATAGCAGCTAACTCTTTAAACCTAAATGAAACAACATGGCACGTATGGTTTACTTCTGAGAACTAAGCAATGTGTGCAGAGATTTTGAGGCTATCTCCTTTCTTATAGTTTTTGTGCTAACATTCCTATCTGTAAAATTAGCATTTACACTATAGGAAAGCATAACCGGCGGTATAGCAGCTAACTCTTTAAACCTAAATGAAACAACATGGCACATATGATTTACTTCTGAGAACTAAGCATTGTGTGCAGAGATTTTTCAGCTATCTCCTTTACTTCAGATTTTGTGCTAACATTCATATTTTTATCCTCGCATTTACTATATAGAAAAGCATAACTGAGGGTATAGCAGCTAACTCTTTAAACCTAAATGAAACAACATGGCACATATGGTTTACTTCTGAAAACTAAGCATTGTGTGCAGAGATTTTGCGGCTATCTCCTTTCTTTCAGTTTTTCTGCTAACATACCTATCTGTAAAACTAGCATTTACACCATTGGAAAGCATAACCGGTGGTATAGCAGCTCACTCTTTAAACCTAAATGAAACAACATGGCACATATGATGTACTTCTACGAACTGAGCATTGTGTGCAGAGATTTTGCGGCTATCTCCTTTCTTTCAGTTTTTGTGCTAACATTCCTATGTGTAAAACTAGCCTTTACACTATAGGAAATCCTAAAGGGCGGTATAGCAGCTAACTCTTTAAACCTAAATGAAACAACATGGCACATATGATTTACTTGTGAGAATTAAGCATTGTGTGCAGAGGTTTTTCAGTTATCTCCTTTACTTCAGTTTTGGTGCTAACATTCTTATATGTAAAACTAGCATTTACACTATAGGAAAGCATAACCGGCGGTATAGCAGCTAACTATTTAAACCTAAATGAAACAACATGGCACCTATGATTTACTTCTGAGAACTAAGCATTGTGTGCAGAGACTTTGCGGCTATCTCCTTTCTTTCAGTTTTTGTGGTAACATTCCTATCTGTAAAACTAGCATTTACACTATAGGAAAGCCTAACGGGAGTATAGCAGCTAACTCTTTAAACGTAAATGAAACAACATGGCACATATGATTTACTTCTGAGAATTAAGCATTGTGTGCAGAGATTTTTCAGATATCTCCTTTACTTCAGGTTTGGTGCTAACATTCCTATATGTAAAACTAGCATTTACATTATAGGAAAGCATAACCGGCGGTATAGCAGCTAACTCTTTAAATGTAAATGATACAACATGGCACATATGATTTACTTCTGAGAACTAAGCATTGTGTGCAGAGGTTTTGCGGCTATCTCCTTTCTTTCAGTTTTTGTGGTAACATTCCTATCTGTAAAACTAGCATTTACACTATAGGAAAGCCTAACGGGAGTATAGCAGCTAACTCTTTAAACGTAAATGAAACAACATGGCACATATGATTTACTTCTGAGAATTAAGCATTGTGTGCAGAGATTTTTCAGATATCTCCTTTACTTCAGGTTTGGTGCTAACATTCCTATATGTAAAACTAGCATTTACATTATAGGAAAGCATAACCGGCGGTATAGCAGCTAACTCTTTAAATGTAAATGATACAACATGGCACATATGATTTACTTCTGAGAACTAAGCATTGTGTGCAGAGGTTTTGCGGCTATCTCCTTTCTTTCAGTTTTTGTGCTAACATTCCTATCTGTAAAACTAGCATTTACACTATAGGAAAGCCTAACGGGCAGTATAGCAGCTAACTCTTTAAACCTAAATGAAACAACATGGCACTTATGATTTACTTCTGAGAACTAAGCACTTTGTGCAGAGATTATTCAGCTATCTCCTTTACTTCAGATTTTGTGCTAACATTCATATCTGTAAAACTAGCATTTACACTATAGGAAAGCATAACCGGCGGTATAGCAGCTAACTCTTTAAACCTAAATGAAACAACATGGCACATATGATTTACTTCTGAGAACTAAGCACTGTGTGCAGAGATTTTTCAGGTATCTCCTTTATTTCAGATTTTGTGCTAACATTCATATTTTAATACTCGCATTTATTATATAGAAAAGCATAACTGAGAGTATAGCAGCTAACTCTTTAAACCTAAATGAAACAACATGGCACATATGGTTTACTTCTGAAAACTAAGCACTGTGTGCAGAAATTTTGTGGCTATCTCCTTTCTTTCAGTTTTTGTGCTAACATTCCTATCTGTAAAACTAGCATTTACACTATAGGAAAGCATAACCGGCGGTATAACAGTTAACTCTTTAAACCTAAATGAAACAACATGGAACATATGATTTACTTCTGAGAACTAAGCATTGTGTGCAGACATTTTTCAGCTATCTCCTTTACTTCAGATTTTTTGCTAACATTCATAGTTTTATACTCGCATTTACTATATACGAAAGCATAACTGAGGGTATAGCAGCTAACACTTTAAACCTAAATGAAACATGGCACATATGGTTTACTTCTGAAAACTAAGCATTGTGTGCAGAGGTTTTGCGGCTATCTCCTTTCTTTCAGTTTTTGTGCTAAGATTCCTATCTGTAAAACTAGCCTTTACACTATAGGAAAGCCTAACGGGCAGTATAGCAGCTAACTCTTTAAACCTAAATGAAACAACATGGCACTTATGATTTACTTCTGAGAACTAAGCGTTGTGTGCAGAGACTATTCTGCTATCTCCTTTACTTCAGATTTTGTGCTAACATTCATATCTGTAAAACTAGCATTTACACTATAGGAAAGCATAACGGGCGGTATACCAGCTAACTCTTTAAACCTAAATGAAACAACATGGCACCTATCATTTACTTGTGAGAACTAAGCATTTTGTGCAGAGATTTTGCGGCTATCTCCTTTCTTTCAGTTTTTGTGCTAACATTCCTATCTGTAAAACTAGCATTTACACTATAGGAAACCATAACCGGCGGTATAGCAGCTAACTCTTTAAACCTAAATGAAACAACATGGCACATATGATTTACTTCTGAGAATTAAGCATAGTGTGCAGAGATTTTTCAGTTATCTCCTTTACTTCAGTTTTGGTGCTAACATTCCTATCTGTAAAACTAGCATTTACACTATAGGAAAGCCTAACGGGAGTATAGCAGCTAACTCTTTATACCTAAATGAAACAACATCGCACATATGATTTAGTTCTGAGAACTAAGCATTGTGTGCAGATATTTTTCAGCTATCTCCTTTACTTCAGATTTTGTGCTAACATTCATATCTTTATACTCGCATTTACTATATACGAAAGCATAACTGAGTGTATAGCAGCTAATTCTTGAAACCTGGATGAAACAACATGGCACATATGATTTACTTCTGAAAACTAAGCATTGTGTGCAGAGATTTTGTGGCTATCTCCTTTCTTTCAGTTTTTGTGCTAACATTCCTATCTGTAAAACTAGCTTTTACACTATAGGAAAGCCTAACCGATGGTATAGCAGCTACCTCTTTAAACCTAAATGAAACAACATGGCACATATGATTTTCTTCTGAGAACTAAGCATTGTGTGCAGAGATTTTTCAGTTATCTCCTTTACTTCAGTTTTGGTGCTAACATTCCTATGTGTAAAACTAGCATTTACACTATAGGAAAGCATAACCGGCGGTATAGCAGCTAACTCTTTAAACCTAAATGAAACAACATGGCACCTATGGTTTACTTCTGAGAACTAAGCAATGTGTGCAGAGATTTTTCAGCTATCTCCTTTATTTCAGATTTTGTGCTAACATTCATATTTTTATACTCGCATTTACTATATAGAAAAGCATAACTGAGGGTATAGCAGCTAAGTCTTTAAACCTAAATGAAACAACATGGCACATATGATGTACTTCTGAGAACTGAGCATTGTGAGCAGAGATTTTGCGGCTATCTCCTTTCTTTCAGTTTTTGTGCTAACATTCCTATCTGTAAAACTAGCCTTTACACTATAGGAAATCCTAAATGGCGGTATAGCAGCTAACTCTTTAAACCTAAATGAAACAACATGGCACATATTATTTACTTGTCAGAATTAAGCATTGTGTGCAGAGGTTTTTCAGATATCTCCTTTACTTCAGTTTTGGTGCTAACATTCCTATATGTAAAACTAGCATTTACACTATAGGAAAGCATAACCGGCGGTATAGCAGCTAACTCTTTAAACCTAAATGAAACAACATGGCACCTATTATTTGCTTCTGAGAACTAAGCATTGTGTGCAGAGATTTTGCGGCTACCTCCTTTCTTTCAGTTTTTGTGCTAACATTCTTATCTGTAAAACTAGCCTTTACACTATGGAAATCCTAAACGGCGGTATAGCAGCTAACTCTTTAATCCTAAATGAAACAACATGGCACATATGATTTACTTCTAAGAATTAAGCATAGTGTGCAGAGATTTTTCAGTTATCTCCTTTACTTCAGTTTTGGTGCTAACATTCCTATCTGTAAAATTAGCATTTACACTATAGGAAAGCATAACCGGCGGTATAGCAGCTAACTCTTTAAACCTAAATGAAACAACATGGCACATATGGTTTACTTCTGAGACCTAAGCATTGTGTGTAGAGATTTTGCGGCTATCTCCCTTCTTTCAGTTTTTGTGCTAACATTCCTATCTTTAAAACTAGCATTTACACTCTAGGAAAGCATAACCGGCGGTATAGCAGCTAACTCTTTAAACCTAAATGAAACAACATGGCACATATGATTTACTTCTGAGAACTAAGCATTGTGTGCAGAGATTTTTCAGCTATCTCCATTACTTCAGATTTTGTGCTAACATTCATATTTTTATACTCGCATTTACTATATAGAAAAGCATAACTGAGGGTATAGCAGCTAACTCTTTAAACCTAAATGAAACAACATGGCACATATGGTTTACTTCTGAAAACTAAGCATTGTGTGCAGAGATTTTGCGGCTATCTCCTTTCTTTCAGTTTTGTGCTAACATACCTATCTGTAAAACTAGCATTTACACCATTGGAAAGCATAACCGGTGGTATAGCAGCTAACTCTTTAAACCTAAATGAAACAACATGGCACATATGATGTACTTCTTAGAACTAAGCATTGTGTGCAGAGATTTTGCGGCTATCTCCTTTCTTTCAGTTTTTGTGCTAACATTCCTATCTGTAAAACTAGCCTTTACACTATAGGAAATCCTAAACGGCGGTATAGCAGCTAACTCTTTAAACCTAAATGAAACAATATGGCACATATGATTTCCTTCTGAGAATTAAGCATAGTGTGCAGAGATTTTTCAGTTGTCTCCTTTACTTCAGTTTTGGTGCTAACATTCCTATCTGTAAAACTAGCATTTACACTATAGGAAAGCATAACCGGCGGTATAGCAGCTAACTCTTTAAACCTAAATGAAACAACATGGCACATATGATTTACTTCTGAGAACTAAGCATTGTGTGCAGAGATTTTTCAGCTATCTCCTTTACTTCAGATTTTGTGCTAACATTCATATTTTTATACTCGCATTTACTATATAGAAAAGCATAACTGAGGGTATAGCTGCTAACTCTTTAAACCTAAATGGAACAACATGGCACATATGGTTTACTTCTCAAAACTAAGCACTGTGTGCAGAGATTTTGCGGCTATCTCCTTTCTTTCATTTTTGTGCTAACATTCCTATCTGTAAAACTAGCATTTACACTATAGGAAAGCATAACCGGCGGTATAACACTTAACTCTTTAAACCTAAATGAAACAACATGGCACATATGATGTAGTTCTGAGAACTAAGCATTGTGTGCAGAGATTTTGCGGCTATCTCCTTTCTTTCAGTTTTTGTGCTAACATTCCTATCTGTAAAACTAGCCTTTACACTATAGGAAATCCTAAACGGCGGTATGGCAGCTAAATCTTTAAACCTAAATGAAACAACATGGCACATATGATTTACTTCTGAGAATTAAGCATAGTGTGCAGAGATTTTTCAGTTATCTCCTTTACTTCAGTTTTGGTGCTAACATTCCTATCTGTAAAACTAGCATTTACACTATAGGAAAGCATAACCGGTGGTATAGCAGCTAACTCTTTAAACCTAAATGAAACAACATGGCACATATGGTTTACTTCTGAAAACTAAGCATTGTGTGCAGAGATTTTGCTGCTATCTCCTTTCTTTCAGTTTTTCTGCTAACATTCCTATCTGTAAAACAAGCATTTACACTATAGGAAAGCATTACCGGCGGTATAGAAGCTAACTCTTTAAACCTAAATGAAACAACATGGCACATATGATGTACTTCTGAGAACTAAGCATTGAGTGCAGAGATTTTGCGGCTATCTCCTTTCTTTCCGTTTTTGTGCTAACATTCCTATCTGTAAAACTAGCCTTTACACTATAGGAAATCCTAAACGGCGGAATAGCAGCTAACTCTTTAAACCTAAATGAAACAACATGGCACATATGATTTACTTCTGAGAACTAAGCATTGTGTGCAGAGATTTTGCGGCTATCTCCTTTCCTTCAGTTTTTGTGCTAACATTCCTATCTGTAAAACTAGCATTTACACTACAGGAAATCATAACCGGCGGTATAGCAGCTAACTCTTTAAACCTAAATGAAACAACATGGCACCTATGATTTACTTCTGAGAACTAAGCATTGTGTGCAGAGACTTTGCGGCTATCTCCTTTCTTTCAGTTTTTGTGGTAACATTCCTATCTGTAAAACTAGCATTTACACTATAGGAAAGCCTAACGGGAGTATAGCAGCTAACTCTTTAAACCTAAATGAAACAACATCGCACATATGATTTAGTTCTGAGAACTAAGCATTGTGTGCAGATATTTTTCAGCTATCTCCTTTACTTCAGATTTTGTGCTAACATTCATATCTTTATACTCGCATTTACTATATACGAAAGCATAACTGAGTGTATAGCAGCTAATTCTTGAAACCTGGATGAAACAACATGGCACATATGATTTACTTCTGAGAACTAAGCATTGTGTGCAGAGATTTTGCGGCTATCTCCTTTCTTTCAGTTTTTGTGCTAACATTCCTATCTGTAAAACTACCTTTTACACTATAGGAAAGCCTAACCGATGGTATAGCAGTTACCTCTTTAAACCTAAATGGAACAACATGGCACATATGATTTACTTCTGAGAACTAAGCATTGTGTGCAGAGATTTTTCAGTTATCTCCTTTACTTCAGTTTTGGTGCTAACATTCCTATGTGTAAAACTAGCATATACACTATAGGAAAGCATAACCGGCGGTATAGCAGCTAACTCTTTAAACCTAAATGAAACAACATGGCACGTATGGTTTACTTCTGAGAACTAAGCAATGTGTGCAGAGATTTTGAGGCTATCTCCTTTCTTATAGTTTTTGTGCTAACATTCCTATCTGTAAAATTAGCATTTACACTATAGGAAAGCATAACCGGCGGTATAGCAGCTAACTCTTTAAACCTAAATGAAACAACATGGCACATATGATTTACTTCTGAGAACTAAGCATTGTGTGCAGAGATTTTTCAGCTATCTCCTTTACTTCAGATTTTGTGCTAACATTCATATTTTTATCCTCGCATTTACTATATAGAAAAGCATAACTGAGGGTATAGCAGCTAACTCTTTAAACCTAAATGAAACAACATGGCACATATGGTTTACTTCTGAAAACTAAGCATTGTGTGCAGAGATTTTGCGGCTATCTCCTTTCTTTCAGTTTTTCTGCCAACATACCTATCTGTAAAACTAGCATTTACACCATTGGAAAGCATAACCGGTGGTATAGCAGCTCACTCTTTAAACCTAAATGAAACAACATGGCACATATGATGTACTTCTACGAACTGAGCATTGTGTGCAGAGATTTTGCGGCTATCTCCTTTCTTTCAGTTTTTGTGCTAACATTCCTATGTGTAAAACTAGCCTTTACACTATAGGAAATCCTAAAGGGCGGTATAGCAGCTAACTCTTTAAACCTAAATGAAACAACATGGCACATATGATTTACTTGTGAGAATTAAGCATTGTGTGCAGAGGTTTTTCAGTTATCTCCTTTACTTCAGTTTTGGTGCTAACATTCTTATATGTAAAACTAGCATTTACACTATAGGAAAGCATAACCGGCGGTATAGCAGCTAACTCTTTAAATGTAAATGATACAACATGGCACATATGATTTACTTCTGAGAACTAAGCATTGTGTGCAGAGGTTTTGCGGCTATCTCCTTTCTTTCAGTTTTTGTGGTAACATTCCTATCTGTAAAACTAGCATTTACACTATAGGAAAGCCTAACGGGAGTATAGCAGCTAACTCTTTAAACGTAAATGAAACAACATGGCACATATGATTTACTTCTGAGAATTAAGCATTGTGTGCAGAGATTTTTCAGATATCTCCTTTACTTCAGGTTTGGTGCTAACATTCCTATATGTAAAACTAGCATTTACATTATAGGAAAGCATAACCGGCGGTATAGCAGCTAACTCTTTAAATGTAAATGATACAACATGGCACATATGATTTACTTCTGAGAACTAAGCATTGTGTGCAGAGGTTTTGCGGCTATCTCCTTTCTTTCAGTTTTTGTGCTAACATTCCTATCTGTAAAACTAGCATTTACACTATAGGAAAGCCTAACGGGCAGTATAGCAGCTAACTCTTTAAACCTAAATGAAACAACATGGCACTTATGATTTACTTCTGAGAACTAAGCACTTTGTGCAGAGATTATTCAGCTATCTCCTTTACTTCAGATTTTGTGCTAACATTCATATCTGTAAAACTAGCATTTACACTATAGGAAAGCATAACCGGCGGTATAGCAGCTAACTCTTTAAACCTAAATGAAACAACATGGCACATATGATTTACTTCTGAGAACTAAGCACTGTGTGCAGAGATTTTTCAGGTATCTCCTTTATTTCAGATTTTGTGCTAACATTCATATTTTAATACTCGCATTTATTATATAGAAAAGCATAACTGAGAGTATAGCAGCTAACTCTTTAAACCTAAATGAAACAACATGGCACATATGGTTTACTTCTGAAAACTAAGCACTGTGTGCAGAAATTTTGTGGCTATCTCCTTTCTTTCAGTTTTTGTGCTAACATTCCTATCTGTAAAACTAGCATTTACACTATAGGAAAGCATAACCGGCGGTATAACAGTTAACTCTTTAAACCTAAATGAAACAACATGGAACATATGATTTACTTCTGAGAACTAAGCATTGTGTGCAGACATTTTTCAGCTATCTCCTTTACTTCAGATTTTTTGCTAACATTCATAGTTTTATACTCGCATTTACTATATACGAAAGCATAACTGAGGGTATAGCAGCTAACACTTTAAACCTAAATGAAACATGGCACATATGGTTTACTTCTGAAAACTAAGCATTGTGTGCAGAGGTTTTGCGGCTATCTCCTTTCTTTCAGTTTTTGTGCTAAGATTCCTATCTGTAAAACTAGCCTTTACACTATAGGAAAGCCTAACGGGCAGTATAGCAGCTAACTCTTTAAACCTAAATGAAACAACATGGCACTTATGATTTACTTCTGAGAACTAAGCGTTGTGTGCAGAGACTATTCTGCTATCTCCTTTACTTCAGATTTTGTGCTAACATTCATATCTGTAAAACTAGCATTTACACTATAGGAAAGCATAACGGGCGGTATACCAGCTAACTCTTTAAACCTAAATGAAACAACATGGCACCTATCATTTACTTGTGAGAACTAAGCATTTTGTGCAGAGATTTTGCGGCTATCTCCTTTCTTTCAGTTTTTGTGCTAACATTCCTATCTGTAAAACTAGCATTTACACTATAGGAAACCATAACCGGCGGTATAGCAGCTAACTCTTTAAACCTAAATGAAACAACATGGCACATATGATTTACTTCTGAGAACTAAGCATTGTGTGCAGAGACTTTGCGGCTATCTCCTTTCTTTCAGTTTTTGTGGTAACATTCCTATCTGTAAAACTAGCATTTACACTATAGGAAAGCCTAACGGGAGTATAGCAGCTAACTCTTTAAACCTAAATGAAACAACATTGCACATATGATTTAGTTCTGAGAACTAAGCATTGTGTTCAGAGATTTTTCAGCTATCTCCTTTACTTCAGATTTTGTGCTAACATTCATATCTTTATACTCGCTTTTACAATATACGAAAGCATAACTGAGTGTATAGCAGCTAATTCTTGAAACCTGGATGAAACAACATGGCACATATGATTTACTTCTGAGAACTAAGCATTGTGTGCAGAGATTTTGCGGCTATCTCCTTTCTTTCAGTTTTTGTGCTAACATTCCTATCTGTAAAATTAGCATTTACACTATAGGAAAAGCATAACCGGCGGTATAGCAGCTAACTCTTTAAACCTAAATGAAACAACATGGCACATATGATTTACTTCTGAGAACTAAGCATTGTGTGCAGAGATTTTTCAGCTATCTCCTTTACTTCAGATTTTGTGCTGACATTCATATTTTTATACTCGCATTTACTATATAGAAAAGCATAATTGAGGGTATAGCAGCTAACTCTTTAAACCTAAATGAAACAACATGGCACCTATGGTTTACTTCTGAGAACTAAGCAATGTGTGCAGAGATTTTACGGCTATCTCCTTTCTTTCAGTTATTGTGCTAACATTCCTATCTGTAAAACTAGCATTTACACTATAGGAAAGCATAACCGGTGGTATAGCAGCTAACTCTTTAAACCTAAATGAAACAACATGGCACATATGATTTACTTCTGAGAACTAAGCATTGTTTGTGTGCAGAGATTTTGCAGCTATCTCCTTTACTTCAGATTTTGTGCTAACATTCATATTTTTATACTCGCATTTACTATATAGAAAAGCATAACTGAGGGTATAGCAGCTAACTCTTTAAACCTAAATGAAACAACATGGCACGTATGGTTTACTTCTGAAAATTAAGCATTGTGTGCAGAGATTTTGCGGCTATCTCCTTTCTTTCAGTTTTGGGCTAACATACCTATCTGTAAAACTAGCATTTACACCATTGGAAAGCATAACCGGTGGTATAGCAGCTAACTCTTTAAACCTAAATGAAACAACATGGCACATATGATGTACTTCTGAGAACTAAGCATTGTGTGCAGAGATTTTGCGGCTATCTCCTTTCTTTCAGTTTTTGTGCTAACATTCCTATCTGTAAAACTAGCCTTTACACTATAGGAAATCCTAAACGGCGGTATAGCAGCTAACTCTTTAAACCTAAATGAAACAACATGGCACATATGATTTACTTCTGAGACTTAAGCATAGTGTGCAGAGATTTTTCAGTTATCTCCTTTACTTCAGTTTTGGTGCTAACATTCCTATCTGTAAAACTAGCATTTACACTATAGGAAAGCATAACGGGCGGTATAGCAGCTAACTCTTTAAACCTAAATGAAACAACATGGCACATATGGTTTACTTCTGAAAACTAAGCATTGTGTGCAGAGATTTTGCTGCTATCTCCTTTCTTTCAGTTTTTCTGCTAACATTCCTATCTGTAAAACAAGCATTTACACTATAGGAAAGCATTACCGGCGGTATAGAAGCTAACTCTTTAAACCTAAATGAAACAACATGGCACATATGATGTACTTCTGAGAACTAAGCATTGTGTGCAGAGACTTTGCGGCTATCTCCTTTCTTTCAGTTTTTGTGGTAACATTCCTATCTGAAAAACTAGCATTTACACTATAGGAAAGCCTAACGGGAGTATAGCAGCTAACTCTTTAAACCTAAAAGAAACAACATCGCACATATGATTTAGTTCTGAGAACTAAGCATTGTGTGCAGATATTTTTCAGCTATCTCCTTTACTTCAGATTTTGTGCTAACATTCATATCTTTATACTCGCATTTACTATATACGAAAGCATAACTGTGTGTATAGCAGCTAATTCTTGAAACCTGGATGAAACAACATGGCACATATGATTTACTTCTGAGAACTAAGCATTGTGTGCAGAGATTTTGCGGCTATCTCCTTTCTTTCAGTTTTTGTGCTAACATTCCTATCTGTAAAACTAGCTTTTACACTATAGGAAAGCCTAACCGATGGTATAGCAGTTACCTCTTTAAACCTAAATGGAACAACATGGCACATATGATTTACTTCTGAGAACTAAGCATTGTGTGCAGAGATTTTTCAGTTATCTCCTTTACTTCAGTTTTGGTGCTAACATTCCTATGTGTAAAACTAGCATATACACTATAGGAAAGCATAACCAGCGGTATAGCAGCTAACTCTTTAAACCTAAATGAAACAACATGGCACGTATGGTTTACTTCTGAGAACTAAGCAATGTGTGCAGAGATTTTGAGGCTATCTCCTTTCTTTCAGTTTTTGTGCTAACATTCCGATCTGTAAAATTAGCATTTACACTATAGGAAAGCATAACCGGCGGTATAGCAGCTAACTCTTTAAACCTAAATGAAACAACATGGCACATATGATTTACTTCTGAGAACTAAGCATTGTGTGCAGAGATTTTTCAGCTATCTCCTTTACTTCAGATTTTGTGCTAACATTCATATTTTTATACTCGCATTTACTATATACGAAAGCATAACTGAGTGTATAGCAGCTAATTCTTGAAACCTGGATGAAACAACATGGCACATATGATTTACTTCTGAAAACTAAGCATTGTGTGCAGAGATTTTGTGCCTATCTCCTTTCTTTCAGTTTTTGTGCTAACATTCCTATCTGTAAAAATAGCTTTTACACTACAGGAAAGCCTAACCGATGGTATAGCAGCTACCTCTTTAAACCTAAATGAAACAACATGGCACATATGATTTTCTTCTGAGAACTAAGCATTGTGTGCAGAGATTTTTCAGTTATCTCCTTTACTTCAGTTTTGGTGCTAACATTCCTATGTGTAAAACTATCATTTACACTATAGGAAAGCATAACCGGCGGTATAGCAGCTAACTCTTTAAACCTAAATGAAACAACATGGCACCTATGGTTTACTTCTGAGAACTAAGCATTGTGTGCAGAGATTTTTCAGCTATCTCCTTTATTTCAGATTTTGTGCTAACATTCATATTTTTATACTCGCATTTACTATATAGAAAAGCATAACTGAGGGTATAGCAGCTAACTCTTTAAACCTAAATGAAACAACATGGCACATATGGTTTACTTCTGAAAACTAAGCATTGTGTGCAGAGGTTTTGCGGCTATCTCCTTTCTTTCAGTTTTTGTGCTAACATACCTATCTGTAAAACTAGCATTTACACCATTGGAAAGCATAACCGGTGGTATAGCATCTAACTCTTTAAACCTAAATGAAACAACATGGCACATATGATGTACTTCTGAGAACTGAGCATTGTGAGCAGAGATTTTGCGGCTATCTCCTTTCTTTCAGTTTTTGTGCTAACATTCCTATCTGTAAAACTAGCCTTTACACTATAGGAAATCCTAAACGGCGGTATAGCAGCTAACTCTTTAAACCTAAATGAAACAACATGGCACATATTATTTACTTGTGAGAATTAAGCATTGTGTGCAGAGGTTTTTCAGATATCTCCTTTACTTCAGTTTTGGTGCTAACATTCCTATATGTAAAACTAGCATTTACACTATAGGAAAGCATAACCGGCGGTATAGTAGCTAACTCTTTAAACCTAAATGAAACAACATGGCACCTATCATTTACTTCTGAGAACTAAGCATTGTGTGCAGAGATTTTGCGGCTACCTCCTTTCTTTCAATTTTTGTGCTAACATTCTTATCTGTAAAACTAGCCTTTACACTATGGAAATCCTAAACGGCGGTATAGCAGCTAACTCTTTAAACCTAAATGAAACAACATGGCACATATGATTTACTTCTAAGAATTAAGCATAGTGTGCAGAGATTTTTCAGTTATCTCCTTTACTTCAGTTTTGGTGCTAACATTCCTATCTGTAAAACTAGCATTTACACTATAGGAAAGCATAACCGGCGGTATAGCAGCTAACTCTTTAAACCTAAATGAAACAACATGGCACATATGGTTTACTTCTGAGACCTAAGCATTGTGTGTAGAGATTTTGCGGCTATCTCCTTTCTTTCAGTTTTTGTGCTAACATTCCTATCTTTAAAACTAGCATTTACACTCTAGGAAAGCATAACCGGCGGTATAGCAGCTAACTCTTTAAACCTAAATGAAACAACATGGCACCTATGGTTTACTTCTGAGAACTAAGCAATGTGTGCAGAGATTTTGCGGCTATCTCCTTTCTTTCAGTTATTGTGCTAACATTCCTATCTGTAAAACTAGCATTTACACTATAGGAAAGCATAACTGGCGGTATAGCAGCTAACTCTTTAAACCTAAATGAAACAACATGGCACATATGATTTACTTCTGAGAACTAAGCATTGTGTGCAGAGATTTTGCAGCTATCTCCTTTACTTCAGATTTTGTGCTAACATTCATATTTTTATACTCGCATTTACTATATAGAAAAGCATAACTGAGGGTATAGCAGCTAACTCTTTAAACCTAAATGAAACAACATGGCGCCTATCATTTACTTCTGAGAACTAAGCATTGTGTGCAGAGACTTTGCGGCTATCTCCTTTCTTTCACTTTTTGTGCTAACATTCCTATCTGTAAAACTAGCATTTACACTATAGGAAATCATAACCGGCGGTATAGCAGCTAACTCTTTAAACCTAAATGAAACAACATGGCACATATGATTTACGTCTGAGAACTAAGCATTGTGTGCAGAGACTTTGCATCTATCTCCTTTCTTTCAGTTTTTGTGGTAACTTTCCTATCTGTAAAACTAGCATTTACACTATAGGAAAGCCTAACGGGAGTATAGCAGCTAACTCTTTAAACCTAAATGAAACAACATGGCACATATGATTTACTTCTGAGAACTAAGCATTGTTTGCAGTCATTTTTCAGCTATCTCCTTTACTTCAGATTTTGTGCTAACATTCATATTTTTATACTCGCATTTACTATATACGACAGCATAACTGAGGGTATAGCAGCTAACACTTTAAACCTAAATGAAACATGGCACATATGGTTTACTTCTGAAAACTAAGCATTGTGTGCAGAGGTTTTGCGGCTATCTCCTTTCTTTCAGTTTTTGTGCTAAGATTCCTATCTGTAAAACTAGCATTTACACTATAGGAAAGCCTAACGGGCAGTACAGCAGCTAACTCTTTAAACCTAAATGAAACAACATGGCACTTTTGATTTACTTCTGAGAACTAAGCGTTGTGTACAGAGATTAATCAGCTATCTCCTTTACTTCAGATTTTGTGCTAACATTCATGTCTGTAAAACCTGCTTTTACACTATAGAAAGCATAACCGGTGGTATAGCAGCTAACTCTTTAAACCTAAATGAAACAACATGGCACCTATCATTTACTTCTGAGAACTAAGCATTGTGTGCAGAGATTTTGCGGCTATCTCCTTTCTTTCTGTTTTTGTGCTAACATTCCTATCTGTAAAACTAGCATTTACACTATAGGAAATCATAACCGGCGGTATAGCAGCTAACTCTTTAAACCTAAATGAAACAACATGGCACATATGATTTACTTCTGAGAACTAAGCATTGTGTGCAGAGACTTTGTGGCTATCTCCTTTCTTTCAGTTTTTGTGGTAACATTCCTATCTGTAAAACTAGCATTTACACTATAGGAAAGCCTAACGGGAGTATAGCAGCTAACTCTTTAAACCTAAATGAAACAACATCGCACATATGATTTAGTTCTGAGAACTAAGCATTGTGTGCAGAGATTTTTCAGCTATCTCCTTTACTTCAGATTTTGTGCTAACATTCATATATTTATACTCGCATTTACTATATACGAAAGCATAACTGAGTGTATAGCAGCTAATTCTTGAAACCTGGATGAAACAACACGGCACATATGATTTACTTCTGAGAACTAAGCATTGTGTGCAGAGATTTTGCGGCTATCTCCTTTCTTTCAGTTTTTGTGCTAACATTCCTATCTGTAAAACTAGCTTTTACACTATAGGAAAGCCTAACCGGTGGTATAGCAGCTACCTCTTTAAACGTAAATGAAACAACATGGCACATATGATTTAATTCTGAGAACTAAGCATTGTGTGCGGAGATTTTTCAGTTATCTCCTTTACTTCAGTTTTGGTGCTAACATTCCTCTCTGTAAAACTAGCATATACACTATAGGAAAGCATAACCGGCGGTATAGGAGCTAACTCTTTAAACCTAAATGAAACAACATGGCACCTATGGTTTACTTCTGAGAACTAAGCAATGTGTGCAGAGATTTTGAGGCTATCTCCTTTCTTTCAGTTTTTGTGCTAACATTCCTATCTGTAAAATTAGCATTTACACTATAGGAAAGCATAAACGGCGGTATAGCAGCTAACTCTTTAAACCTAAATGAAACAACATGGCACATATGGTTTACTTCTGAGAACTAAGCATTGTGTGCAGACATTTTTCGGCTATC
Organism: Dasypus novemcinctus; assembly: GCF_030445035.2. Classification (NCBI taxonomy): domain Eukaryota; kingdom Metazoa; phylum Chordata; class Mammalia; order Cingulata; family Dasypodidae; genus Dasypus; species Dasypus novemcinctus. Next base: position 133,610 of record NW_026688246.1, on the reverse strand, counting down.
TCCTTTACTTTAGATTTTGTGCTAACATTCATAGTTTTATACTCGCATTTACTATATAGAAAAGCATAACTGAGGGTATAGCAGCTAACTCTTTAAACCTAAATGAAACAACATGGCACATATGGTTTACTTCTGAAAACTAAGCATTGTGTGCAGAGATTTTGCAGCTATCCCCTTTCTTTCAGTTTTTGTGCTAACATTCCTATCTGTAAAACTAGCATTTACACTATAGGAAATCATAACCGGCGGTATAGCAGCTAACTCTTTAAACCTAAATGAAACAACATGGCACATATGATTTACTTCTGAGAACGAAGCATTGTGTGCAGAGATTTTTCAGTTATCTCCTTTACTTCAGTTTTGGTGCTAACATTCCTATGTGTAAAACTAGCATATACACTATAGGAAAGCATAACCGGCGGTATAGCAGCTAACTCTTTAAACCTAAATGAAACAACATGGCACCTATGGTTTACTTCTGAGAACTAAGCAATGTGTGCAGAGATTTTGCAGCTATCTCCTTTCTTTCAGTTATTGTGCTAACATTCCTATCTGTAAAACTAGCATTTACACTATAGGAAAGCATAACCGGCGGTATAGCAGCTAACTCTTTAAACCTAAATGAAACAACATGGCACATATGATTTACTTCTGAGAACTAAGCATTGTGTGCAGAGATTTTGCAGCTATCTCCTTTACTTCAGATTTTGTGCTAACATTCAAATCTGTAAAACTAGCATTTACACTATAGGAAACCATAACCGGCGGTATAGCAGCTAACTCTTTAAACCTAAGTGAAACAACATGGCAACTATCATTTACTTCTGAGAACTAAGCATTGTGTGCAGAGATTTTGCGGCTATCTCCTTTCTTTCAGTGTTTGTGCTAACATTCCTATCTGTAAAACTAGCATTTACACTATAGGAATTCATAACCGGCGGTATAGCAGCTAACTCTTTAAACCTAAATGAAACAACATGCAAAATATGATTTACTTCTGACAACTAAGCATTGTGTGCCCAGACTTTGCGGCTATCTCCTTTCTTTCAGTTTTTGTGCTAACATTCCTATTAGTAAAAGTAGCTTTTACACTATAGGAAAGCCTAACCGGCGGTATAGCTGCTAAATCTTTAAACCTAAATGAAACAACATGGCATGTATGATTTATTTCTGAGAACTAAGCATTGTGTCCAGAGATTTATCAGCTATCTCCTTTACTTCAGATTTTGTGCTAACATTCATATCTTTATACTAGCTTTTACTAAATACGAAAGCATAACTGAGGGTATAGCAGGTAACTCTTGAAACCTAAATGGAGAACATGGCACATATGATTTCCTTCTGAGAACTAAGCATTGTTTGCAAAGATTTTGCGGCTATCTCCTTTCTTTCAGTTTTTGTGCTAACATTCCTCTCTGTAAAACTAGCATTTACACTATAGGAAAGCATAACCGGCGGTATGGCAGCTAACTCTTTAAACGTAAATGAAACAACATGGCAAGTATGATTTACTTCTGAGAACTAAGCATTGTCTGCAGAGATTTTTCAGCTATCTCCTTTACTTCAGATTTTGTGCTAACATTCATATTTTTATACTCGCATTTACTATATACGAAAGCATAACTGAGGGTATAGCAGCTAACTCTTTAAACCTAAATGAAACAACATGGCACATATGCTTTACTTCTGAGAACTAAGCATTGTGTGCAGAGACTTTGCGGCTATCTCCTTTCTTTCAGTTTTTGTGGTAACTTTCCTATCTGAAAAGCTAGCTTTTACACTATAGGAAAGACTAACGGGCAGCATAGCAGCTAACTCTTTAAACCTAAATGAAACAACATGGCACATATGATTTACTTCTGAGAACTAAGCATTGTGTGCAGAGATTTTTCAGCTATCTCCTTTACTTCAGATTTTGTGCCAACATTCATATCTTTATACTCGCATTTACTATATACGAAAGCATAACTGAGTGTATAGCAGCTAATTCTTGAAACCTGGATGAAACAACATGGCACATATGATTTACTTCTAAGAACTAAGCATTGTGTGCAGAGATTTTGCGGCTATCTCCTTTCTTTCACTTTTTGTGCTAACATTCCTATCGGTAAAACTAGATTTTACGCTATAGGAAAGCCTAACCGGCGGTATAGCAGCTACCTATTTAAACCTAAATGAAACAACATGGCACATATGATTTACTTCTGAGAACTAAGCATTGTGTGCAGAGATTATTCAGCTAAATCCTTTACTTCAGATTTTGTGCTAACATTCATATCTGTAAAACTAGCATTTACACTATAGGAAAGCATAACCGGCCGTATAGCAGTTAACTCTTTAAACCTAAATGAAACAACATGGCACCTATCATTTACTTCTGAGAACTAAGCATTGTGTGCAGAGATTTTGCGGCTATCTCCTTTCTTTCAGTTTTTGTGCTAACATTCCTATCTGTAAAACTAGCATTTACACTATAGGAAATCATAACCGGCGGTATAGCAGCTAACTCTTTAAACCTAAATGAAACAACATGGCACATATGATTTACTTCTGAGAACTAAGCATTGTGTGCAGAGACTTGGCGGCTATCTCCTTTCTTATAGTTTTTGTGGTAACTTTCCTATCTGTAAAACTAGCATTTACACTATAGGAAAGCCTAACGGGAGTATAGCAGCTAACTCTTTAAACCTAAATGAAACAACATCGCACATATGATTTAGTTCTGAGAACTAAGCATTGTGTGCAGAGATTTTTCAGCTATCTCCTTTACTTCAGATTTTGTGCTAACAGTCATATCTTTATACTCGCATTTACTATATAGGAATGCATAACTGAGTGTATAGCAGCTAATTCTTGAAACCTGGATGAAACAACATGGCACATATGATTTACTTCTGAGAACTAAGCATTGTGTGCAGAGATTTTGCGGCTATCTCCTTTCTTTCAGTTTTTGTGCTAACATTCCTATCGGTAAAACTAGCTTTTACACTATAGGAAAGCCTAACCGGCGGTATAGCAGCTACCTCTTTAAACCTAAATGAAACAACATGGCACATATGATTTACTTCTGAGAACTAAGCGTTGTGTGCAGAGATATTTCATTTATCTCCTTTACTTCAGTTTTGGGGCTAACATTCCTATGTGTAAAACTAGCATTTACACTATAGGAAAGCATAACCGGCGGTATAGCAGCTAACTCTTTAAACCTAAATGAAACAACATGGCACATGTGGTTTACTTCAGAGAACTAAGCATTGTGTGTAGAGATTTTGTGGCTATCTCCTTTCTTTCAGTTTTTGTGCTAACATTCCTATCTGTAAAACTAGCATTTACACTATAGGAAAGCATAACCGGCGGTATAGCAGCTAACTCTTTAAACCTAAATGAAACAACATGGCACATATGATTTACTTCTGAGAACTAAGCATTGTGTGCAGAGATTTTTCAGTTATCTCCTTTACTTCAGTTTTGGTGCTAACATTCCTATCTGTAAAACTAGCATTTACACTATAGGAAAGCATAACCGGCGGTATAGCAGCTAACTCTTTAAACCTAAATGAAACAACATGGCACGTATGGTTTACTTCTGAGAACTAAGCAATGTGTGCAGAGATTTTGAGGCTATCTCCTTTCTTTCAGTTTTTGTGCTAACATTCCTATCTGTAAAATTAGCATTTACACTATAGGAAAGCATAACCGGCGGTATAGCAGCTAACTCTTTAAACCTAAATGAAACAACATGGCACATATGATTTACTTCTGAGAACTAAGCATTGTGTGCAGAGATTTTTCAGCTATCTCCTTTACTTCAGATTTTGTGCTAACATTCATATTTTTATCCTCGCATTTACTATATAGAAAAGCATAACTGAGGGTATAGCAGCTAACTCTTTAAACCTAAATGAAACAACATGGCACATATGGTTTACTTCTGAAAACTAAGCATTGTGTGCAGAGATTTTGCGGCTATCTCCTTTCTTTCAGTTTTTGTGCTAACATACCTATCTGTAAAACTAGCATTTACACCATTGGAAAGCATAACCGGTGGTATAGCAGCTCACTCTTTAAACCTAAATGAAACAACATGGCACATATGATGTACTTCTACGAACTGAGCATTGTGTGCAGAGATTTTGCGGCTATCTCCTTTCTTTCAGTTTTTGTGCTAACATTCCTATGTGTAAAACTACCCTTTACACTATAGGAAATCCTAAACGGCGGTATAGCAGCTAACTCTAAAAAACATAAATGAAACAACATGGCACATATGATTTACTTGTGAGAATTAAGCATTGTGTGCAGAGGTTTTTCAGATATCTCCTTTACTTCAGTTTTGGTGCTAACATTCCTATATGAACCTACTAGCATTTACACTATAGGAAAGCATAACCGGCGGTATAGCAGCTAACTCTTTAAACCTAAATGAAACAACATGGCACCTATGATTTACTTCTGAGAACTAAGCATTTTGTGCAGAGACTTTGCGGCTATCTCCTTTCTTTCAGTTTTTGTGGTAACATTCCTATCTGTAAAACTAGCATTTACACTATAGGAAAGCCTAACGGGAGTATAGCAGCTAACTCTTTAAACGTAAATGAAACAACATCGCACATATGATTTAGTTCTGAGAACTAAGCATTGTCTGCAGAGATTTTTCAGCTATCTCCTTTACTTCAGATTTTGTGCTAACATTCATATCTTTATACTCGCATTTACTATATATGAAAGCATAACTCAGTGTATAGCAGCTAATTCTTGAAACCTGGATGAAACAACATGGCACATATGATTTACTTCTGAGAACTAAGCATTGTGTGCAGAGATTTTGCGGCTATCTCCTTTCTTTCAGTTTTTGTGCTAACATTCCTATCTGTAAAACTAGCTTTTACACTATAGGAAAGCCTAACCGGTGGTATAGCAGCTACCTCTTTAAACCTAAATGAAACAACATGGCACATATGATTTACTTCTGAGAACTAAACATTGTGTGCAGAGATTTTTCAGTTATCTCCTTTACTTCAGTTTTGGTGCTAACATTCCTATGTGTAAAACTAACATATACGCTATAGGAAAGCATAACCGGCGGTATAGCAGCTAACTCTTTAAACCTAAATGAAACAACATGGCACCTATGATTTACTTCTGAGAACTAAGCATTGTGTGCAGAGACTTTGTGCCTATCTCCTTTCTTTCAGTTTTTGTGGTAACATTCCTATCTGTAAAACTAGCATTTACACTATAGGAAAGCCTAACGGGAGTATAGCAGCTAACTCTTTATACCTAAATGAAACAACATCGCACATATGATTTAGTTCTGAGAACTAAGCATTGTGTGCAGATATTTTTCAGCTATCTCCTTTACTTCAGATTTTGTGCTAACATTCATATCTTTATACTCGCATTTACTATATACGAAAGCATAACTGAGTGTATAGCAGCTAATTCTTGAAACCTGGATGAAACAACATGGCACATATGATTTACTTCTGAAAACTAAGCATTGTGTGCAGAGATTTTGTGGCTATCTCCTTTCTTTCAGTTTTTGTGCTAACATTCCTATCTGTAAAACTAGCTTTTACACTATAGGAAAGCCTAACCGATGGTATAGCAGCTACCTCTTTAAACCTAAATGAAACAACATGGCACATATGATTTTCTTCTGAGAACTAAGCATTGTGTGCAGAGATTTTTCAGTTATCTCCTTTACTTCAGTTTTGGTGCTAACATTCCTATGTGTAAAACTAGCATTTACACTATAGGAAAGCATAACCGGCGGTATAGCAGCTAACTCTTTAAACCTAATTGAAACAACATGGCACCTATGGTTTACTTCTGAGAACTAAGCATTGTGTGCAGAGATTTTTCAGCTATCTCCTTTATTTCAGATTTTGTGCTAACATTCATATTTTTATACTCGCATTTACTATATAGAAAAGCATAACTGAGGGTATAGCAGCTAACTCTTTAAACCTAAATGAAACAACATGGCACATATGATGTACTTCTGAGAACTGAGCATTGTGAGCAAAGATTTTGCGGCTATCTCCTTTCTTTCAGTTTTTGTGCTAACATTCCTATCTGTAAAACTAGCCTTTACACTATAGGAAATCCTAAACGGCGGTATAGCAGCTAACTCTTTAAACCTAAATGAAACAACATGGCACATATTATTTACTTGTGAGAATTAAGCATTGTGTGCAGAGGTTTTTCAGATATCTCCTTTACTTCAGTTTTGGTGCTAACATTCCTATATGTAAAACTAGCCTTTACACTATAGGAAAGCATAACCGGCGGTATAGCAGCTAACTCTTTAAACCTAAATGAAACAACATGGCACCTATCATTTACTTCTGAGAACTAAGCATTGTGTGCAGAGATTTTGCGGCTACCTCCTTTCTTTCAGTTTTTGTGCTAACATTCTTATCTGTAAAACTAGCCTTTACACTATGGAAATCCTAAACGGCGGTATAGCAGCTAACTCTTTAAACCTAAATGAAACAACATGGCACATATGATTTACTTCTAAGAATTAAGCATAGTGTGCAGAGATTTTTCAGTTATCTCCTTTACTTCAGTTTTGGTGCTAACATTCCTATCTGTAAAATTAGCATTTACACTATAGGAAAGCATAACCGGCGGTATAGCAGCTAACTCTTTAAACCTAAATGAAACAACATGGCACATATGGTTTACTTCTGAGACCTAAGCATTGTGTGTAGAGATTTTGCGGCTATCTCCTTTCTTTCAGTTTTTGTGCTAACATTCCTATCTTTAAAACTAGCATTTACACTCTAGGAAAGCATAACCGGCGGTATAGCAGCTAACTCTTTAAACCTAAATGAAACAACATGGCACATATGATTTACTTCTGAGAACTAAGCATTGTGTGCAGAGATTTTTCAGCTATCTCCATTACTTCAGATTTTGTGCTAACATTCATATTTTTATACTCGCATTTACTATATAGAAAAGCATAACTGAGGGTATAGCAGCTAACTCTTTAAACCTAAATGAAACAACATGGCACATATGGTTTACTTCTGAAAACTAAGCATTGTGTGCAGAGATTTTGCGGCTATCTCCTTTCTTTCAGTTTTGTGCTAACATACCTATCTGTAAAACTAGCATTTACACCATTGGAAAGCATAACCGGTGGTATAGCAGCTAACTCTTTAAACCTAAATGAAACAACATGGCACATATGATGTACTTCTGAGAACTAAGCATTGTGTGCAGAGATTTTGCGGCTATCTCCTTTCTTTCAGTTTTTGTGCTAACATTCCTATCTGTAAAACTAGCCTTTACACTATAGGAAATCCTAAACGGCGGTATAGCAGCTAACTCTTTAAACCTAAATGAAACAATATGGCACATATGATTTCCTTCTGAGAATTAAGCATAGTGTGCAGAGATTTTTCAGTTCTCTCCTTTACTTCAGTTTTGGTGCTAACATTCCTATCTGTAAAACTAGCATTTACACTATAGGAAAGCATAACCGGCGGTATAGCAGCTAACTATTTAAACCTAAATGAAACAACATGGCACATATGATTTACTTCTGAGAACTAAGCATTGTGTGCAGAGATTTTTCAGCTATCTCCTTTACTTCAGATTTTGTGCTAACATTCATATTTTTATACTCGCATTTACTATATAGAAAAGCATAACTGAGGGTATAGCTGCTAACTCTTTAAACCTAAATGGAACAACATGGCACATATGGTTTACTTCTCAAAACTAAGCACTGTGTGCAGAGATTTTGCGGCTATCTCCTTTCTTTCAGTTTTTGTGCTAACATTCCTATCTGTAAAACTAGCATTTACACTATAGGAAAGCATAACCGGCGGTATAACACTTAACTCTTTAAACCTAAATGAAACAACATGGCACATATGATGTAGTTCTGAGAACTAAGCATTGTGTGCAGAGATTTTGCGGCTATCTCCTTTCTTTCAGTTTTTGTGCTAACATTCCTATCTGTAAATCTAGCCTTTACACTATAGGAAATCCTAAACGGCGGTATAGCAGCTAAATCTTTAAACCTAAATGAAACAACATGGCACATATGATTTACTTCTGAGAATTAAGCATAGTGTGCAGAGATTTTTCAGTTATCTCCTTTACTTCAGTTTTGGTGCTAACATTCCTATCTGTAAAACTAGCATTTACACTATAGGAAAGCATAACCGGTGGTATAGCAGCTAACTCTTTAAACCTAAATGAAACAACATGGCACATATGGTTTACTTCTGAAAACTAAGCATTGTGTGCAGAGATTTTGCTGCTATCTCCTTTCTTTCAGTTTTTCTGCTAACATTCCTATCTGTAAAACAAGCATTTACACTATAGGAAAGCATTACCGGCGGTATAGAAGCTAACTCTTTAAACCTAAATGAAACAACATGGCACATATGATGTACTTCTGAGAAATAAGCATTGAGTGCAGAGATTTTGCGGCTATCTCCTTTCTTTCCGTTTTTGTGCTAACATTCCTATCTGTAAAACTAGCCTTTACACTATAGGAAATCCTAAACGGCGGAATAGCAGCTAACTCTTTAAACCTAAATGAAACAACATGGCACATATGATTTACTTCTGAGAACTAAGCATTGTGTGCAGAGATTTTGCGGCTATCTCCTTTCCTTCAGTTTTTGTGCTCACATTCCTATCTGTAAAACTAGCATTTACACTGCAGGAAATCATAACCGGCGGTATAGCAGCTAACTCTTTAAACCTAAATGAAACAACATGGCACCTATGATTTACTTCTGAGAACTAAGCATTGTGTGCAGAGACTTTGCGGCTATCTCCTTTCTTTCAGTTTTTGTGGTAACATTCCTATCTGTAAAACTAGCATTTACACTATAGGAAAGCCTAACGGGAGTATAGCAGCTAACTCTTTAAACCTAAATGAAACAACATCGCACATATGATTTAGTTCTGAGAACTAAGCATTGTGTGCAGATATTTTTCAGCTATCTCCTTTACTTCAGATTTTGTGCTAACATTCATATCTTTATACTCGCATTTACTATATACGAAAGCATAACTGAGTGTATAGCAGCTAATTCTTGAAACCTGGATGAAACAACATGGCACATATGATTTACTTCTGAGAACTAAGCATTGTGTGCAGAGATTTTGCGGCTATCTCCTTTCTTTCAGTTTTTGTGCTAACATTCCTATCTGTAAAACTACCTTTTACACTATAGGAAAGCCTAACCGATGGTATAGCAGTTACCTCTTTAAACCTAAATGGAACAACATGGCACATATGATTTACTTCTGAGAACTAAGCATTGTGTGCAGAGATTTTTCAGTTATCTCCTTTACTTCAGTTTTGGTGCTAACATACCTATGTGTAAAACTAGCATATACACTATAGGAAAGCATAACCGGCGGTATAGCAGCTAACTCTTTAAACCTAAATGAAACAACATGGCACGTATGGTTTACTTCTGAGAACTAAGCAATGTGTGCAGAGATTTTGAGGCTATCTCCTTTCTTATAGTTTTTGTGCTAACATTCCTATCTGTAAAATTAGCATTTACACTATAGGAAAGCATAACCGGCGGTATAGCAGCTAACTCTTTAAACCTAAATGAAACAACATGGCACATATGATTTACTTCTGAGAACTAAGCATTGTGTGCAGAGATTTTTCAGCTATCTCCTTTACTTCAGATTTTGTGCTAACTTTCATATTTTTATCCTCGCATTTACTATATAGAAAAGCATAACTGAGGGTATAGCAGCTAACTCTTTAAACCTAAATGAAACAACATGGCACATATGGTTTACTTCTGAAAACTAAGCATTGTGTGCAGAGATTTTGCGGCTATCTCCTTTCTTTCAGTTTTTCTGCTAACATACCTATCTGTAAAACTAGCATTTACACCATTGGAAAGCATAACCGGTGGTATAGCAGCTCACTCTTTAAACCTAAATGAAACAACATGGCACATATGATGTACTTCTACGAACTGAGCATTGTGTGCAGAGATTTTGCGGCTATCTCCTTTCTTTCAGTTTTTGTGCTAACATTCCTATGTGTAAAACTAGCCTTTACACTATAGGAAATCCTAAAGGGCGGTATAGCAGCTAACTCTTTAAACCTAAATGAAACAACATGGCACATATGATTTACTTGTGAGAATTAAGCATTGTGTGCAGAGGTTTTTCAGTTATCTCCTTTACTTCAGTTTTGGTGCTAACATTCTTATATGTAAAACTAGCATTTACACTATAGGAAAGCATAACCGGCGGTATAGCAGCTAACTATTTAAACCTAAATGAAACAACATGGCACCTATGATTTACTTCTGAGAACTAAGCATTGTGTGCAGAGACTTTGCGGCTATCTCCTTTCTTTCAGTTTTTGTGGTAACATTCCTATCTGTAAAACTAGCATTTACACTATAGGAAAGCCTAACGGGAGTATAGCAGCTAACTCTTTAAACGTAAATGAAACAACATGGCACATATGATTTACTTCTGAGAATTAAGCATTGTGTGCAGAGATTTTTCAGATATCTCCTTTACTTCAGGTTTGGTGCTAACATTCCTATATGTAAAACTAGCATTTACATTATAGGAAAGCATAACCGGCGGTATAGCAGCTAACTCTTTAAATGTAAATGATACAACATGGCACATATGATTTACTTCTGAGAACTAAGCATTGTGTGCAGAGGTTTTGCGGCTATCTCCTTTCTTTCAGTTTTTGTGGTAACATTCCTATCTGTAAAACTAGCATTTACACTATAGGAAAGCCTAACGGGAGTATAGCAGCTAACTCTTTAAACGTAAATGAAACAACATGGCACATATGATTTACTTCTGAGAATTAAGCATTGTGTGCAGAGATTTTTCAGATATCTCCTTTACTTCAGGTTTGGTGCTAACATTCCTATATGTAAAACTAGCATTTACATTATAGGAAAGCATAACCGGCGGTATAGCAGCTAACTCTTTAAATGTAAATGATACAACATGGCACATATGATTTACTTCTGAGAACTAAGCATTGTGTGCAGAGGTTTTGCGGCTATCTCCTTTCTTTCAGTTTTTGTGCTAACATTCCTATCTGTAAAACTAGCATTTACACTATAGGAAAGCCTAACGGGCAGTATAGCAGCTAACTCTTTAAACCTAAATGAAACAACATGGCACTTATGATTTACTTCTGAGAACTAAGCACTTTGTGCAGAGATTATTCAGCTATCTCCTTTACTTCAGATTTTGTGCTAACATTCATATCTGTAAAACTAGCATTTACACTATAGGAAAGCATAACCGGCGGTATAGCAGCTAACTCTTTAAACCTAAATGAAACAACATGGCACATATGATTTACTTCTGAGAACTAAGCACTGTGTGCAGAGATTTTTCAGGTATCTCCTTTATTTCAGATTTTGTGCTAACATTCATATTTTAATACTCGCATTTATTATATAGAAAAGCATAACTGAGAGTATAGCAGCTAACTCTTTAAACCTAAATGAAACAACATGGCACATATGGTTTACTTCTGAAAACTAAGCACTGTGTGCAGAAATTTTGTGGCTATCTCCTTTCTTTCAGTTTTTGTGCTAACATTCCTATCTGTAAAACTAGCATTTACACTATAGGAAAGCATAACCGGCGGTATAACAGTTAACTCTTTAAACCTAAATGAAACAACATGGAACATATGATTTACTTCTGAGAACTAAGCATTGTGTGCAGACATTTTTCAGCTATCTCCTTTACTTCAGATTTTTTGCTAACATTCATAGTTTTATACTCGCATTTACTATATACGAAAGCATAACTGAGGGTATAGCAGCTAACACTTTAAACCTAAATGAAACATGGCACATATGGTTTACTTCTGAAAACTAAGCATTGTGTGCAGAGGTTTTGCGGCTATCTCCTTTCTTTCAGTTTTTGTGCTAAGATTCCTATCTGTAAAACTAGCCTTTACACTATAGGAAAGCCTAACGGGCAGTATAGCAGCTAACTCTTTAAACCTAAATGAAACAACATGGCACTTATGATTTACTTCTGAGAACTAAGCGTTGTGTGCAGAGACTATTCTGCTATCTCCTTTACTTCAGATTTTGTGCTAACATTCATATCTGTAAAACTAGCATTTACACTATAGGAAAGCATAACGGGCGGTATACCAGCTAACTCTTTAAACCTAAATGAAACAACATGGCACCTATCATTTACTTGTGAGAACTAAGCATTTTGTGCAGAGATTTTGCGGCTATCTCCTTTCTTTCAGTTTTTGTGCTAACATTCCTATCTGTAAAACTAGCATTTACACTATAGGAAACCATAACCGGCGGTATAGCAGCTAACTCTTTAAACCTAAATGAAACAACATGGCACATATGATTTACTTCTGAGAATTAAGCATAGTGTGCAGAGATTTTTCAGTTATCTCCTTTACTTCAGTTTTGGTGCTAACATTCCTATCTGTAAAACTAGCATTTACACTATAGGAAAGCCTAACGGGAGTATAGCAGCTAACTCTTTATACCTAAATGAAACAACATCGCACATATGATTTAGTTCTGAGAACTAAGCATTGTGTGCAGATATTTTTCAGCTATCTCCTTTACTTCAGATTTTGTGCTAACATTCATATCTTTATACTCGCATTTACTATATACGAAAGCATAACTGAGTGTATAGCAGCTAATTCTTGAAACCTGGATGAAACAACATGGCACATATGATTTACTTCTGAAAACTAAGCATTGTGTGCAGAGATTTTGTGGCTATCTCCTTTCTTTCAGTTTTTGTGCTAACATTCCTATCTGTAAAACTAGCATTTACACTCTAGGAAAGCATAACCGGCGGTATAGCAGCTAACTCTTTAAACCTAAATGAAACAACATGGCACATATGATTTACTTCTGAGAACTAAGCATTGTGTGCAGAGATTTTTCAGCTATCTCCATTACTTCAGATTTTGTGCTAACATTCATATTTTTATACTCGCATTTACTATATAGAAAAGCATAACTGAGGGTATAGCAGCTAACTCTTTAAACCTAAATGAAACAACATGGCACATATGGTTTACTTCTGAAAACTAAGCATTGTGTGCAGAGATTTTGCGGCTATCTCCTTTCTTTCAGTTTTGTGCTAACATACCTATCTGTAAAACTAGCATTTACACCATTGGAAAGCATAACCGGTGGTATAGCAGCTAACTCTTTAAACCTAAATGAAACAACATGGCACATATGATGTACTTCTGAGAACTAAGCATTGTGTGCAGAGATTTTGCGGCTATCTCCTTTCTTTCAGTTTTTGTGCTAACATTCCTATCTGTAAAACAAGCCTTTACACTATAGGAAATCCTAAACGGCGGTATAGCAGCTAACTCTTTAAACCTAAATGAAACAATATGGCACATATGATTTCCTTCTGAGAATTAAGCATAGTGTGCAGAGATTTTTCAGTTGTCTCCTTTACTTCAGTTTTGGTGCTAACATTCCTATCTGTAAAACTAGCATTTACACTATAGGAAAGCATAACCGGCGGTATAGCAGCTAACTATTTAAACCTAAATGAAACAACATGGCACATATGATTTACTTCTGAGAACTAAGCATTGTGTGCAGAGATTTTTCAGCTATCTCCTTTACTTCAGATTTTGTGCTAGCATTCATATTTTTATACTCGCATTTACTATATAGAAAAGCATAACTGAGGGTATAGCTGCTAAATCTTTAAACCTAAATGGAACAACATGGCACATATGGTTTACTTCTCAAAACTAAGCACTGTGTGCAGAGATTTTGCGGCTATCTCCTTTCTTTCAGTTTTTGTGCTAACATTCCTATCTGTAAAACTAGCATTTACACTATAGGAAAGCATAACCGGCGGTATAACACTTAACTCTTTAAACCTAAATGAAACAACATGGCACATATGATGTAGTTCTGAGAACTAAGCATTGTGTGCAGAGATTTTGCGGCTATCTCCTTTCTTTCAGTTTTTGTGCTAACATTCCTATCTGTAAATCTAGCCTTTACACTATAGGAAATCCTAAACGGCGGTATAGCAGCTAAATCTTTAAACCTAAATGAAACAACATGGCACATATGATTTACTTCTGAGAATTAAGCATAGTGTGCAGAGATTTTTCAGTTATCTCCTTTACTTCAGTTTTGGTGCTAACATTCCTATCTGTAAAACTAGCATTTACACTATAGGAAAGCATAACCGGTGGTATAGCAGCTAACTCTTTAAACCTAAATGAAACAACATGGCACATATGGTTTACTTCTGAAAACTAAGCATTGTGTGCAGAGATTTTGCTGCTATCTCCTTTCTTTCAGTTTTTCTGCTAACATTCCTATCTGTAAAACAAGCATTTACACTATAGGAAAGCATTACCGGCGGTATAGAAGCTAACTCTTTAAACCTAAATGAAACAACATGGCACATATGATGTACTTCTGAGAAATAAGCATTGAGTGCAGAGATTTTGCGGCTATCTCCTTTCTTTCCGTTTTTGTGCTAACATTCCTATCTGTAAAACTAGCCTTTACACTATAGGAAATCCTAAACGGCGGAATAGCAGCTAACTCTTTAAACCTAAATGAAACAACATGGCACATATGATTTACTTCTGAGAACTAAGCATTGTGTGCAGAGATTTTGCGGCTATCTCCTTTCCTTCAGTTTTTGTGCTCACATTCCTATCTGTAAAACTAGCATTTACACTGCAGGAAATCATAACCGGCGGTATAGCAGCTAACTCTTTAAACCTAAATGAAACAACATGGCACCTATGATTTACTTCTGAGAACTAAGCATTGTGTGCAGAGACTTTGCGGCTATCTCCTTTCTTTCAGTTTTTGTGGTAACATTCCTATCTGTAAAACTAGCATTTACACTATAGGAAAGCCTAACGGGAGTATAGCAGCTAACTCTTTAAACCTAAATGAAACAACATCGCACATATGATTTAGTTCTGAGAACTAAGCATTGTGTGCAGATATTTTTCAGCTATCTCCTTTACTTCAGATTTTGTGCTAACATTCATATCTTTATACACGCATTTACTATATACGAAAGCATAACTGAGTGTATAGCAGCTAATTCTTGAAACCTGGATGAAACAACATGGCACATATGATTTACTTCTGAGAACTAAGCATTGTGTGCAGAGATTTTGCGGCTATCTCCTTTCTTTCAGTTTTTGTGCTAACATTCCTATCTGTAAAACTACCTTTTACACTATAGGAAAGCCTAACCGATGGTATAGCAGTTACCTCTTTAAACCTAAATGGAACAACATGGCACATATGATTTACTTCTGAGAACTAAGCATTGTGTGCAGAGATTTTTCAGTTATCTCCTTTACTTCAGTTTTGGTGCTAACATACCTATGTGTAAAACTAGCATATACACTATAGGAAAGCATAACCGGCGGTATAGCAGCTAACTCTTTAAACCTAAATGAAACAACATGGCACGTATGGTTTACTTCTGAGAACTAAGCAATGTGTGCAGAGATTTTGAGGCTATCTCCTTTCTTATAGTTTTTGTGCTAACATTCCTATCTGTAAAATTAGCATTTACACTATAGGAAAGCATAACCGGCGGTATAGCAGCTAACTCTTTAAACCTAAATGAAACAACATGGCACATATGATTTACTTCTGAGAACTAAGCATTGTGTGCAGAGATTTTTCAGCTATCTCCTTTACTTCAGATTTTGTGCTAACATTCATATTTTTATCCTCGCATTTACTATATAGAAAAGCATAACTGAGGGTATAGCAGCTAACTCTTTAAACCTAAATGAAACAACATGGCACATATGGTTTACTTCTGAAAACTAAGCATTGTGTGCAGAGATTTTGCGGCTATCTCCTTTCTTTCAGTTTTTCTGCTAACATACCTATCTGTAAAACTAGCATTTACACCATTGGAAAGCATAACCGGTGGTATAGCAGCTCACTCTTTAAACCTAAATGAAACAACATGGCACATATGATGTACTTCTACGAACTGAGCATTGTGTGCAGAGATTTTGCGGCTATCTCCTTTCTTTCAGTTTTTGTGCTAACATTCCTATGTGTAAAACTAGCCTTTACACTATAGGAAATCCTAAAGGGCGGTATAGCAGCTAACTCTTTAAACCTAAATGAAACAACATGGCACATATGATTTACTTGTGAGAATTAAGCATTGTGTGCAGAGGTTTTTCAGTTATCTCCTTTACTTCAGTTTTGGTGCTAACATTCTTATATGTAAAACTAGCATTTACACTATAGGAAAGCATAACCGGCGGTATAGCAGCTAACTATTTAAACCTAAATGAAACAACATGGCACCTATGATTTACTTCTGAGAACTAAGCATTGTGTGCAGAGACTTTGCGGCTATCTCCTTTCTTTCAGTTTTTGTGGTAACATTCCTATCTGTAAAACTAGCATTTACACTATAGGAAAGCCTAACGGGAGTATAGCAGCTAACTCTTTAAACGTAAATGAAACAACATGGCACATATGATTTACTTCTGAGAATTAAGCATTGTGTGCAGAGATTTTTCAGATATCTCCTTTACTTCAGGTTTGGTGCTAACATTCCTATATGTAAAACTAGCATTTACATTATAGGAAAGCATAACCGGCGGTATAGCAGCTAACTCTTTAAATGTAAATGATACAACATGGCACATATGATTTACTTCTGAGAACTAAGCATTGTGTGCAGAGGTTTTGCGGCTATCTCCTTTCTTTCAGTTTTTGTGGTAACATTCCTATCTGTAAAACTAGCATTTACACTATAGGAAAGCCTAACGGGAGTATAGCAGCTAACTCTTTAAACGTAAATGAAACAACATGGCACATATGATTTACTTCTGAGAATTAAGCATTGTGTGCAGAGATTTTTCAGATATCTCCTTTACTTCAGGTTTGGTGCTAACATTCCTATATGTAAAACTAGCATTTACATTATAGGAAAGCATAACCGGCGGTATAGCAGCTAACTCTTTAAATGAAATGATACAACATGGCACATATGATTTACTTCTGAGAACTAAGCATTGTGTGCAGAGGTTTTGCGGCTATCTCCTTTCTTTCAGTTTTTGTGCTAACATTCCTATCTGTAAAACTAGCATTTACACTATAGGAAAGCCTAACGGGCAGTATAGCAGCTAACTCTTTAAACCTAAATGAAACAACATGGCACTTATGATTTACTTCTGAGAACTAAGCACTTTGTGCAGAGATTATTCAGCTATCTCCTTTACTTCAGATTTTGTGCTAACATTCATATCTGTAAAACTAGCATTTACACTATAGGAAAGCATAACCGGCGGTATAGCAGCTAACTCTTTAAACCTAAATGAAACAACATGGCACATATGATTTACTTCTGAGAACTAAGCACTGTGTGCAGAGATTTTTCAGGTATCTCCTTTATTTCAGATTTTGTGCTAACATTCATATTTTAATACTCGCATTTATTATATAGAAAAGCATAACTGAGAGTATAGCAGCTAACTCTTTAAACCTAAATGAAACAACATGGCACATATGGTTTACTTCTGAAAACTAAGCACTGTGTGCAGAAATTTTGTGGCTATCTCCTTTCTTTCAGTTTTTGTGCTAACATTCCTATCTGTAAAACTAGCATTTACACTATAGGAAAGCATAACCGGCGGTATAACAGTTAACTCTTTAAACCTAAATGAAACAACATGGAACATATGATTTACTTCTGAGAACTAAGCATTGTGTGCAGACATTTTTCAGCTATCTCCTTTACTTCAGATTTTTTGCTAACATTCATAGTTTTATACTCGCATTTACTATATACGAAAGCATAACTGAGGGTATAGCAGCTAACACTTTAAACCTAAATGAAACATGGCACATATGGTTTACTTCTGAAAACTAAGCATTGTGTGCAGAGGTTTTGCGGCTATCTCCTTTCTTTCAGTTTTTGTGCTAAGATACCTATCTGTAAAACTAGCCTTTACACTATAGGAAAGCCTAACGGGCAGTATAGCAGCTAACTCTTTAAACCTAAATGAAACAACATGGCACTTATGATTTACTTCTGAGAACTAAGCGTTGTGTGCAGAGACTATTCTGCTATCTCCTTTACTTCAGATTTTGTGCTAACATTCATATCTGTAAAACTAGCATTTACACTATAGGAAAGCATAACGGGCGGTATACCAGCTAACTCTTTAAACCTAAATGAAACAACATGGCACCTATCATTTACTTGTGAGAACTAAGCATTTTGTGCAGAGATTTTGCGGCTATCTCCTTTCTTTCAGTTTTTGTGCTAACATTCCTATCTGTAAAACTAGCATTTACACTATAGGAAACCATAACCGGCGGTATAGCAGCTAACTCTTTAAACCTAAATGAAACAACATGGCACATATGATTTACTTCTGAGAATTAAGCATAGTGTGCAGAGATTTTTCAGTTATCTCCTTTACTTCAGTTTTGGTGCTAACATTCCTATCTGTAAAACTAGCATTTACACTATAGGAAAGCCTAACGGGAGTATAGCAGCTAACTCTTTATACCTAAATGAAACAACATCGCACATATGATTTAGTTCTGAGAACTAAGCATTGTGTGCAGATATTTTTCAGCTATCTCCTTTACTTCAGATTTTGTGCTAACATTCATATCTTTATACTCGCATTTACTATATACGAAAGCATAACTGAGTGTATAGCAGCTAATTCTTGAAACCTGGATGAAACAACATGGCACATATGATTTACTTCTGAAAACTAAGCATTGTGTGCAGAGATTTTGTGGCTATCTCCTTTCTTTCAGTTTTTGTGCTAACATTCCTATCTGTAAAACTAGCATTTACACTCTAGGAAAGCATAACCGGCGGTATACCAGCTAACTCTTTAAACCTAAATGAAACAACATGGCACATATGATTTACTTCTGAGAACTAAGCATTGTGTGCAGAGATTTTTCAGCTATCTCCATTACTTCAGATTTTGTGCTAACATTCATATTTTTATACTCGCATTTACTATATAGAAAAGCATAACTGAGGGTATAGCAGCTAACTCTTTAAACCTAAATGAAACAACATGGCACATATGGTTTACTTCTGGAAACTAAGCATTGTGTGCAGAGATTTTGCGGCTATCTCCTTTCTTTCAGTTTTGTGCTAACATACCTATCTGTAAAACTAGCATTTACACCATTGGAAAGCATAACCGGTGGTATAGCAGCTAACTCTTTAAACCTAAATGAAACAACATGGCACATATGATGTACTTCTGAGAACTAAGCATTGTGTGCAGAGATTTTGCGGCTATCTCCTTTCTTTCAGTTTTTGTGCTAACATTCCTATCTGTAAAACTAGCCTTTACACTATAGGAAATCCTAAACGGCGGTATAGCAGCTAACTCTTTAAACCTAAATGAAACAATATGGCACATATGATTTCCTTCTGAGAATTAAGCATAGTGTGCAGAGATTTTTCAGTTGTCTCCTTTACTTCAGTTTTGGTGCTAACATTCCTATCTGTAAAACTAGCATTTACACTATAGGAAAGCATAACCGGCGGTATAGCAGCTAACTATTTAAACCTAAATGAAACAACATGGCACATATGATTTACTTCTGAGAACTAAGCATTGTGTGCAGAGATTTTTCAGCTATCTCCTTTACTTCAGATTTTGTGCTAACATTCATATTTTTATACTCGCATTTACTATATAGAAAAGCATAACTGAGGGTATAGCTGCTAACTCTTTAAACCTAAATGGAACAACATGGCACATATGGTTTACTTCTCAAAACTAAGCACTGTGTGCAGAGATTTTGCGGCTATCTCCTTTCTTTCAGTTTTTGTGCTAACATTCCTATCTGTAAAACTAGCATTTACACTATAGGAAAGCATAACCGGCGGTATAACACTTAACTCTTTAAACCTAAATGAAACAACATGGCACATATGATGTAGTTCTGAGAACTAAGCATTGTGTGCAGAGATTTTGCGGCTATCTCCTTTCTTTCAGTTTTTGTGCTAACATTCCTATCTGTAAAACTAGCCTTTACACTATAGGAAATCCTAAACGGCGGTATAGCAGCTAAATCTTTAAACCTAAATGAAACAACATGGCACATATGATTTACTTCTGAGAATTAAGCATAGTGTGCAGAGATTTTTCAGTTATCTCCTTTACTTCAGTTTTGGTGCTAACATTCCTATCTGTAAAACTAGCATTTACACTATAGGAAAGCATAACCGGTGGTATAGCAGCTAACTCTTTAAACCTAAATGAAACAACATGGCACATATGGTTTACTTCTGAAAACTAAGCATTGTGTGCAGAGATTTTGCTGCTATCTCCTTTCTTTCAGTTTTTCTGCTAACATTCCTATCTGTAAAACAAGCATTTACACTATAGGAAAGCATTACCGGCGGTATAGAAGCTAACTCTTTAAACCTAAATGAAACAACATGGCACATATGATGTACTTCTGAGAAATAAGCATTGAGTGCAGAGATTTTGCGGCTATCTCCTTTCTTTCCGTTTTTGTGCTAACATTCCTATCTGTAAAACTAGCCTTTACACTATAGGAAATCCTAAACGGCGGAATAGCAGCTAACTCTTTAAACCTAAATGAAACAACATGGCACATATGATTTACTTCTGAGAACTAAGCATTGTGTGCAGAGATTTTGCGGCTATCTCCTTTCCTTCAGTTTTTGTGCTCACATTCCTATCTGTAAAACTAGCATTTACACTGCAGGAAATCATAACCGGCGGTATAGCAGCTAACTCTTTAAACCTAAATGAAACAACATGGCACCTATGATTTACTTCTGAGAACTAAGCATTGTGTGCAGAGACTTTGCGGCTATCTCCTTTCTTTCAGTTTTTGTGGTAACATTCCTATCTGTAAAACTAGCATTTACACTATAGGAAAGCCTAACGGGAGTATAGCAGCTAACTCTTTAAACCTAAATGAAACAACATCGCACATATGATTTAGTTCTGAGAACTAAGCATTGTGTGCAGATATTTTTCAGCTATCTCCTTTACTTCAGATTTTGTGCTAACATTCATATCTTTATACTCGCATTTACTATATACGAAAGCATAACTGAGTGTATAGCAGCTAATTCTTGAAACCTGGATGAAACAACATGGCACATATGATTTACTTCTGAGAACTAAGCATTGTGTGCAGAGATTTTGCGGCTATCTCCTTTCTTTCAGTTTTTGTGCTAACATTCCTATCTGTAAAACTACCTTTTACACTATAGGAAAGCCTAACCGATGGTATAGCAGTTACCTCTTTAAACCTAAATGGAACAACATGGCACATATGATTTACTTCTGAGAACTAAGCATTGTGTGCAGAGATTTTTCAGTTATCTCCTTTACTTCAGTTTTGGTGCTAACATACTTATGTGTAAAACTAGCATATACACTATAGGAAAGCATAACCGGCGGTATAGCAGCTAACTCTTTAAACCTAAATGAAACAACATGGCACGTATGGTTTACTTCTGAGAACTAAGCAATGTGTGCAGAGATTTTGAGGCTATCTCCTTTCTTATAGTTTTTGTGCTAACATTCCTATCTGTAAAATTAGCATTTACACTATAGGAAAGCATAACCGGCGGTATAGCAGCTAACTCTTTAAACCTAAATGAAACAACATGGCACATATGATTTACTTCTGAGAACTAAGCATTGTGTGCAGAGATTTTTCAGCTATCTCCTTTACTTCAGATTTTGTGCTAACATTCATATTTTTATCCTCGCATTTACTATATAGAAAAGCATAACTGAGGGTATAGCAGCTAACTCTTTAAACCTAAATGAAACAACATGGCACATATGGTTTACTTCTGAAAACTAAGCATTGTGTGCAGAGATTTTGCGGCTATCTCCTTTCTTTCAGTTTTTCTGCTAACATACCTATCTGTAAAACTAGCATTTACACCATTGGAAAGCATAACCGGTGGTATAGCAGCTCACTCTTTAAACCTAAATGAAACAACATGGCACATATGATGTACTTCTACGAACTGAGCATTGTGTGCAGAGATTTTGCGGCTATCTCCTTTCTTTCAGTTTTTGTGCTAACATTCCTATGTGTAAAACTAGCCTTTACACTATAGGAAATCCTAAAGGGCGGTATAGCAGCTAACTCTTTAAACCTAAATGAAACAACATGGCACATATGATTTACTTGTGAGAATTAAGCATTGTGTGCAGAGGTTTTTCAGTTATCTCCTTTACTTCAGTTTTGGTGCTAACATTCTTATATGTAAAACTAGCATTTACACTATAGGAAAGCATAACCGGCGGTATAGCAGCTAACTATTTAAACCTAAATGAAACAACATGGCACCTATGATTTACTTCTGAGAACTAAGCATTGTGTGCAGAGACTTTGCGGCTATCTCCTTTCTTTCAGTTTTTGTGGTAACATTCCTATCTGTAAAACTAGCATTTACACTATAGGAAAGCCTAACGGGAGTATAGCAGCTAACTCTTTAAACGTAAATGAAACAACATGGCACATATGATTTACTTCTGAGAATTAAGCATTGTGTGCAGAGATTTTTCAGATATCTCCTTTACTTCAGGTTTGGTGCTAACATTCCTATATGTAAAACTAGCATTTACATTATAGGAAAGCATAACCGGCGGTATAGCAGCTAACTCTTTAAATGTAAATGATACAACATGGCACATATGATTTACTTCTGAGAACTAAGCATTGTGTGCAGAGGTTTTGCGGCTATCTCCTTTCTTTCAGTTTTTGTGGTAACATTCCTATCTGTAAAACTAGCATTTACACTATAGGAAAGCCTAACGGGAGTATAGCAGCTAACTCTTTAAACGTAAATGAAACAACATGGCACATATGATTTACTTCTGAGAATTAAGCATTGTGTGCAGAGATTTTTCAGATATCTCCTTTACTTCAGGTTTGGTGCTAACATTCCTATATGTAAAACTAGCATTTACATTATAGGAAAGCATAACCGGCGGTATAGCAGCTAACTCTTTAAATGTAAATGATACAACATGGCACATATGATTTACTTCTGAGAACTAAGCATTGTGTGCAGAGGTTTTGCGGCTATCTCCTTTCTTTCAGTTTTTGTGCTAACATTCCTATCTGTAAAACTAGCATTTACACTATAGGAAAGCCTAACGGGCAGTATAGCAGCTAACTCTTTAAACCTAAATGAAACAACATGGCACTTATGATTTACTTCTGAGAACTAAGCACTTTGTGCAGAGATTATTCAGCTATCTCCTTTACTTCAGATTTTGAGCTAACATTCATATCTGTAAAACTAGCATTTACACTATAGGAAAGCATAACCGGCGGTATAGCAGCTAACTCTTTAAACCTAAATGAAACAACATGGCACATATGATTTACTTCTGAGAACTAAGCACTGTGTGCAGAGATTTTTCAGGTATCTCCTTTATTTCAGATTTTGTGCTAACATTCATATTTTAATACTCGCATTTATTATATAGAAAAGCATAACTGAGAGTATAGCAGCTAACTCTTTAAACCTAAATGAAACAACATGGCACATATGGTTTACTTCTGAAAACTAAGCACTGTGTGCAGAAATTTTGTGGCTATCTCCTTTCTTTCAGTTTTTGTGCTAACATTCCTATCTGTAAAACTAGCATTTACACTATAGGAAAGCATAACCGGCGGTATAACAGTTAACTCTTTAAACCTAAATGAAACAACATGGAACATATGATTTACTTCTGAGAACTAAGCATTGTGTGCAGACATTTTTCAGCTATCTCCTTTACTTCAGATTTTTTGCTAACATTCATAGTTTTATACTCGCATTTACTATATACGAAAGCATAACTGAGGGTATAGCAGCTAACACTTTAAACCTAAATGAAACATGGCACATATGGTTTACTTCTGAAAACTAAGCATTGTGTGCAGAGGTTTTGCGGCTATCTCCTTTCTTTCAGTTTTTGTGCTAAGATTCCTATCTGTAAAACTAGCCTTTACACTATAGGAAAGCCTAACGGGCAGTATAGCAGCTAACTCTTTAAACCTAAATGAAACAACATGGCACTTATGATTTACTTCTGAGAACTAAGCGTTGTGTGCAGAGACTATTCTGCTATCTCCTTTACTTCAGATTTTGTGCTAACATTCATATCTGTAAAACTAGCATTTACACTATAGGAAAGCATAACGGGCGGTATACCAGCTAACTCTTTAAACCTAAATGAAACAACATGGCACCTATCATTTACTTGTGAGAACTAAGCATTTTGTGCAGAGATTTTGCGGCTATCTCCTTTCTTTCAGTTTTTGTGCTAACATTCCTATCTGTAAAACTAGCATTTACACTATAGGAAACCATAACCGGCGGTATAGCAGCTAACTCTTTAAACCTAAATGAAACAACATGGCACATATGATTTACTTCTGAGAACTAAGCATTGTGTGCAGAGACTTTGCGGCTATCTCCTTTCTTTCAGTTTTTGTGGTAACATTCCTATCTGTAAAACTAGCATTTACACTATAGGAAAGCCTAACGGGAGTATAGCAGCTAACTCTTTAAACCTAAATGAAACAACATTGCACATATGATTTAGTTCTGAGAACTAAGCATTGTGTTCAGAGATTTTTCAGCTATCTCCTTTACTTCAGATTTTGTGCTAACATTCATATCTTTATACTCGCTTTTACAATATACGAAAGCATAACTGAGTGTATAGCAGCTAATTCTTGAAACCTGGATGAAACAACATGGCACATATGATTTACTTCTGAGAACTAAGCATTGTGTGCAGAGATTTTGCGGCTATCTCCTTTCTTTCAGTTTTTGTGCTAACATTCCTATCTGTAAAATTAGCATTTACACTATAGGAAAAGCATAACCGGCGGTATAGCAGCTAACTCTTTAAACCTAAATGAAACAACATGGCACATATGATTTACTTCTGAGAACTAAGCATTGTGTGCAGAGATTTTTCAGCTATCTCCTTTACTTCAGATTTTGTGCTGACATTCATATTTTTATACTCGCATTTACTATATAGAAAAGCATAATTGAGGGTATAGCAGCTAACTCTTTAAACCTAAATGAAACAACATGGCACCTATGGTTTACTTCTGAGAACTAAGCAATGTGTGCAGAGATTTTACGGCTATCTCCTTTCTTTCAGTTATTGTGCTAACATTCCTATCTGTAAAACTAGCATTTACACTATAGGAAAGCATAACCGGTGGTATAGCAGCTAACTCTTTAAACCTAAATGAAACAACATGGCACATATGATTTACTTCTGAGAACTAAGCATTGTTTGTGTGCAGAGATTTTGCAGCTATCTCCTTTACTTCAGATTTTGTGCTAACATTCATATTTTTATACTCGCATTTACTATATAGAAAAGCATAACTGAGGGTATAGCAGCTAACTCTTTAAACCTAAATGAAACAACATGGCACGTATGGTTTACTTCTGAAAATTAAGCATTGTGTGCAGAGATTTTGCGGCTATCTCCTTTCTTTCAGTTTTGGGCTAACATACCTATCTGTAAAACTAGCATTTACACCATTGGAAAGCATAACCGGTGGTATAGCAGCTAACTCTTTAAACCTAAATGAAACAACATGGCACATATGATGTACTTCTGAGAACTAAGCATTGTGTGCAGAGATTTTGCGGCTATCTCCTTTCTTTCAGTTTTTGTGCTAACATTCCTATCTGTAAAACTAGCCTTTACACTATAGGAAATCCTAAACGGCGGTATAGCAGCTAACTCTTTAAACCTAAATGAAACAACATGGCACATATGATTTACTTCTGAGACTTAAGCATAGTGTGCAGAGATTTTTCAGTTATCTCCTTTACTTCAGTTTTGGTGCTAACATTCCTATCTGTAAAACTAGCATTTACACTATAGGAAAGCATAACGGGCGGTATAGCAGCTAACTCTTTAAACCTAAATGAAACAACATGGCACATATGGTTTACTTCTGAAAACTAAGCATTGTGTGCAGAGATTTTGCTGCTATCTCCTTTCTTTCAGTTTTTCTGCTAACATTCCTATCTGTAAAACAAGCATTTACACTATAGGAAAGCATTACCGGCGGTATAGAAGCTAACTCTTTAAACCTAAATGAAACAACATGGCACATATGATGTACTTCTGAGAACTAAGCATTGTGTGCAGAGACTTTGCGGCTATCTCCTTTCTTTCAGTTTTTGTGGTAACATTCCTATCTGAAAAACTAGCATTTACACTATAGGAAAGCCTAACGGGAGTATAGCAGCTAACTCTTTAAACCTAAAAGAAACAACATCGCACATATGATTTAGTTCTGAGAACTAAGCATTGTGTGCAGATATTTTTCAGCTATCTCCTTTACTTCAGATTTTGTGCTAACATTCATATCTTTATACTCGCATTTACTATATACGAAAGCATAACTGTGTGTATAGCAGCTAATTCTTGAAACCTGGATGAAACAACATGGCACATATGATTTACTTCTGAGAACTAAGCATTGTGTGCAGAGATTTTGCGGCTATCTCCTTTCTTTCAGTTTTTGTGCTAACATTCCTATCTGTAAAACTAGCTTTTACACTATAGGAAAGCCTAACCGATGGTATAGCAGTTACCTCTTTAAACCTAAATGGAACAACATGGCACATATGATTTACTTCTGAGAACTAAGCATTGTGTGCAGAGATTTTTCAGTTATCTCCTTTACTTCAGTTTTGGTGCTAACATTCCTATGTGTAAAACTAGCATATACACTATAGGAAAGCATAACCGGCGGTATAGCAGCTAACTCTTTAAACCTAAATGAAACAACATGGCACGTATGGTTTACTTCTGAGAACTAAGCAATGTGTGCAGAGATTTTGAGGCTATCTCCTTTCTTTCAGTTTTTGTGCTAACATTCCGATCTGTAAAATTAGCATTTACACTATAGGAAAGCATAACCGGCGGTATAGCAGCTAACTCTTTAAACCTAAATGAAACAACATGGCACATATGATTTACTTCTGAGAACTAAGCATTGTGTGCAGAGATTTTTCAGCTATCTCCTTTACTTCAGATTTTGTGCTAACATTCATATTTTTATACTCGCATTTACTATATACGAAAGCATAACTGAGTGTATAGCAGCTAATTCTTGAAACCTGGATGAAACAACATGGCACATATGATTTACTTCTGAAAACTAAGCATTGTGTGCAGAGATTTTGTGCCTATCTCCTTTCTTTCAGTTTTTGTGCTAACATTCCTATCTGTAAAAATAGCTTTTACACTACAGGAAAGCCTAACCGATGGTATAGCAGCTACCTCTTTAAACCTAAATGAAACAACATGGCACATATGATTTTCTTCTGAGAACTAAGCATTGTGTGCAGAGATTTTTCAGTTATCTCCTTTACTTCAGTTTTGGTGCTAACATTCCTATGTGTAAAACTATCATTTACACTATAGGAAAGCATAACCGGCGGTATAGCAGCTAACTCTTTAAACCTAAATGAAACAACATGGCACCTATGGTTTACTTCTGAGAACTAAGCATTGTGTGCAGAGATTTTTCAGCTATCTCCTTTATTTCAGATTTTGTGCTAACATTCATATTTTTATACTCGCATTTACTATATAGAAAAGCATAACTGAGGGTATAGCAGCTAACTCTTTAAACCTAAATGAAACAACATGGCACATATGGTTTACTTCTGAAAACTAAGCATTGTGTGCAGAGGTTTTGCGGCTATCTCCTTTCTTTCAGTTTTTGTGCTAACATACCTATCTGTAAAACTAGCATTTACACCATTGGAAAGCATAACCGGTGGTATAGCATCTAACTCTTTAAACCTAAATGAAACAACATGGCACATATGATGTACTTCTGAGAACTGAGCATTGTGAGCAGAGATTTTGCGGCTATCTCCTTTCTTTCAGTTTTTGTGCTAACATTCCTATCTGTAAAACTAGCCTTTACACTATAGGAAATCCTAAACGGCGGTATAGCAGCTAACTCTTTAAACCTAAATGAAACAACATGGCACATATTATTTACTTGTGAGAATTAAGCATTGTGTGCAGAGGTTTTTCAGATATCTCCTTTACTTCAGTTTTGGTGCTAACATTCCTATATGTAAAACTAGCATTTACACTATAGGAAAGCATAACCGGCGGTATAGTAGCTAACTCTTTAAACCTAAATGAAACAACATGGCACCTATCATTTACTTCTGAGAACTAAGCATTGTGTGCAGAGATTTTGCGGCTACCTCCTTTCTTTCAATTTTTGTGCTAACATTCTTATCTGTAAAACTAGCCTTTACACTATGGAAATCCTAAACGGCGGTATAGCAGCTAACTCTTTAAACCTAAATGAAACAACATGGCACATATGATTTACTTCTAAGAATTAAGCATAGTGTGCAGAGATTTTTCAGTTATCTCCTTTACTTCAGTTTTGGTGCTAACATTCCTATCTGTAAAACTAGCATTTACACTATAGGAAAGCATAACCGGCGGTATAGCAGCTAACTCTTTAAACCTAAATGAAACAACATGGCACATATGGTTTACTTCTGAGACCTAAGCATTGTGTGTAGAGATTTTGCGGCTATCTCCTTTCTTTCAGTTTTTGTGCTAACATTCCTATCTTTAAAACTAGCATTTACACTCTAGGAAAGCATAACCGGCGGTATAGCAGCTAACTCTTTAAACCTAAATGAAACAACATGGCACCTATGGTTTACTTCTGAGAACTAAGCAATGTGTGCAGAGATTTTGCGGCTATCTCCTTTCTTTCAGTTATTGTGCTAACATTCCTATCTGTAAAACTAGCATTTACACTATAGGAAAGCATAACCGGCGGTATAGCAGCTAACTCTTTAAACCTAAATGAAACAACATGGCACATATGATTTACTTCTGAGAACTAAGCATTGTGTGCAGAGATTTTGCAGCTATCTCCTTTACTTCAGATTTTGTGCTAACATTCATATTTTTATACTCGCATTTACTATATAGAAAAGCATAACTGAGGGTATAGCAGCTAACTCTTTAAACCTAAATGAAACAACATGGCGCCTATCATTTACTTCTGAGAACTAAGCATTGTGTGCAGAGACTTTGCGGCTATCTCCTTTCTTTCACTTTTTGTGCTAACATTCCTATCTGTAAAACTAGCATTTACACTATAGGAAATCATAACCGGCGGTATAGCAGCTAACTCTTTAAACCTAAATGAAACAACATGGCACATATGATTTACGTCTGAGAACTAAGCATTGTGTGCAGAGACTTTGCATCTATCTCCTTTCTTTCAGTTTTTGTGGTAACTTTCCTATCTGTAAAACTAGCATTTACACTATAGGAAAGCCTAACGGGAGTATAGCAGCTAACTCTTTAAACCTAAATGAAACAACATGGCACATATGATTTACTTCTGAGAACTAAGCATTGTTTGCAGTCATTTTTCAGCTATCTCCTTTACTTCAGATTTTGTGCTAACATTCATATTTTTATACTCGCATTTACTATATACGACAGCATAACTGAGGGTATAGCAGCTAACACTTTAAACCTAAATGAAACATGGCACATATGGTTTACTTCTGAAAACTAAGCATTGTGTGCAGAGGTTTTGCGGCTATCTCCTTTCTTTCAGTTTTTGTGCTAAGATTCCTATCTGTAAAACTAGCATTTACACTATAGGAAAGCCTAACGGGCAGTACAGCAGCTAACTCTTTAAACCTAAATGAAACAACATGGCACTTTTGATTTACTTCTGAGAACTAAGCGTTGTGTACAGAGATTAATCAGCTATCTCCTTTACTTCAGATTTTGTGCTAACATTCATGTCTGTAAAACCTGCATTTACACTATAGAAAGCATAACCGGTGGTATAGCAGCTAACTCTTTAAACCTAAATGAAACAACATGGCACCTATCATTTACTTCTGAGAACTAAGCATTGTGTGCAGAGATTTTGCGGCTATCTCCTTTCTTTCTGTTTTTGTGCTAACATTCCTATCTGTAAAACTAGCATTTACACTATAGGAAATCATAACCGGCGGTATAGCAGCTAACTCTTTAAACCTAAATGAAACAACATGGCACATATGATTTACTTCTGAGAACTAAGCATTGTGTGCAGAGACTTTGCGGCTATCTCCTTTCTTTCAGTTTTTGTGGTAACATTCCTATCTGTAAAACTAGCATTTACACTATAGGAAAGCCTAACGGGAGTATAGCAGCTAACTCTTTAAACCTAAATGAAACAACATCGCACATATGATTTAGTTCTGAGAACTAAGCATTGTGTGCAGAGATTTTTCAGCTATCTCCTTTACTTCAGATTTTGTGCTAACATTCATATATTTATACTCGCATTTACTATATACGAAAGCATAACTGAGTGTATAGCAGCTAATTCTTGAAACCTGGATGAAACAACACGGCACATATGATTTACTTCTGAGAACTAAGCATTGTGTGCAGAGATTTTGCGGCTATCTCCTTTCTTTCAGTTTTTGTGCTAACATTCCTATCTGTAAAACTAGCTTTTACACTATAGGAAAGCCTAACCGGTGGTATAGCAGCTACCTCTTTAAACGTAAATGAAACAACATGGCACATATGATTTAATTCTGAGAACTAAGCATTGTGTGCGGAGATTTTTCAGTTATCTCCTTTACTTCAGTTTTGGTGCTAACATTCCTCTCTGTAAAACTAGCATATACACTATAGGAAAGCATAACCGGCGGTATAGGAGCTAACTCTTTAAACCTAAATGAAACAACATGGCACCTATGGTTTACTTCTGAGAACTAAGCAATGTGTGCAGAGATTTTGAGGCTATCTCCTTTCTTTCAGTTTTTGTGCTAACATTCCTATCTGTAAAATTAGCATTTACACTATAGGAAAGCATAAACGGCGGTATAGCAGCTAACTCTTTAAACCTAAATGAAACAACATGGCACATATGGTTTACTTCTGAGAACTAAGCATTGTGTGCAGACATTTTTCGGCTATCTCCTTTACTTTAGATTTTGTGCTAACATTCATAGTTTTATACTCGCATTTACTATATAGAAAAGCATAACTGAGGGTATAGCAGCTAACTCTTTAAACCTAAATGAAACAACATGGCACATATGGTTTACTTCTGAAAACTAAGCATTGTGTGCAGAGATTTTGCAGCTATCCCCTTTCTTTCAGTTTTTGTGCTAACATTCCTATCTGTAAAACTAGCATTTACACTATAGGAAATCATAACCGGCGGTATAGCAGCTAACTCTTTAAACCTAAATGAAACAACATGGCACATATGATTTACTTCTGAGAACGAAGCATTGTGTGCAGAGATTTTTCAGTTATCTCCTTTACTTCAGTTTTGGTGCTAACATTCCTATGTGTAAAACTAGCATATACACTATAGGAAAGCATAACCGGCGGTATAGCAGCTAACTCTTTAAACCTAAATGAAACAACATGGCACCTATGGTTTACTTCTGAGAACTAAGCAATGTGTGCAGAGATTTTGCAGCTATCTCCTTTCTTTCAGTTATTGTGCTAACATTCCTATCTGTAAAACTAGCATTTACACTATAGGAAAGCATAACCGGCGGTATAGCAGCTAACTCTTTAAACCTAAATGAAACAACATGGCACATATGATTTACTTCTGAGAACTAAGCATTGTGTGCAGAGATTTTGCAGCTATCTCCTTTACTTCAGATTTTGTGCTAACATTCAAATCTGTAAAACTAGCATTTACACTATAGGAAACCATAACCGGCGGTATAGCAGCTAACTCTTTAAACCTAAGTGAAACAACATGGCAACTATCATTTACTTCTGAGAACTAAGCATTGTGTGCAGAGATTTTGCGGCTATCTCCTTTCTTTCAGTGTTTGTGCTAACATTCCTATCTGTAAAACTAGCATTTACACTATAGGAATTCATAACCGGCGGTATAGCAGCTAACTCTTTAAACCTAAATGAAACAACATGCAAAATATGATTTACTTCTGACAACTAAGCATTGTGTGCCCAGACTTTGCGGCTATCTCCTTTCTTTCAGTTTTTGTGCTAACATTCCTATTAGTAAAAGTAGCTTTTACACTATAGGAAAGCCTAACCGGCGGTATAGCTGCTAAATCTTTAAACCTAAATGAAACAACATGGCATGTATGATTTATTTCTGAGAACTAAGCATTGTGTCCAGAGATTTATCAGCTATCTCCTTTACTTCAGATTTTGTGCTAACATTCATATCTTTATACTAGCTTTTACTAAATACGAAAGCATAACTGAGGGTATAGCAGGTAACTCTTGAAACCTAAATGGAGAACATGGCACATATGATTTCCTTCTGAGAACTAAGCATTGTTTGCAAAGATTTTGCGGCTATCTCCTTTCTTTCAGTTTTTGTGCTAACATTCCTCTCTGTAAAACTAGCATTTACACTATAGGAAAGCATAACCGGCGGTATGGCAGCTAACTCTTTAAACGTAAATGAAACAACATGGCAAGTATGATTTACTTCTGAGAACTAAGCATTGTCTGCAGAGATTTTTCAGCTATCTCCTTTACTTCAGATTTTGTGCTAACATTCATACTTTTATACTCGCATTTACTATATACGAAAGCATAACTGAGGGTATAGCAGCTAACTCTTTAAACCTAAATGAAACAACATGGCACATATGCTTTACTTCTGAGAACTAAGCATTGTGTGCAGAGACTTTGCGGCTATCTCCTTTCTTTCAGTTTTTGTGGTAACTTTCCTATCTGAAAAGCTAGCTTTTACACTATAGGAAAGACTAACGGGCAGCATAGCAGCTAACTCTTTAAACCTAAATGAAACAACATGGCACATATGATTTACTTCTGAGAACTAAGCATTGTGTGCAGAGATTTTTCAGCTATCTCCTTTACTTCAGATTTTGTGCCAACATTCATATCTTTATACTCGCATTTACTATATACGAAAGCATAACTGAGTGTATAGCAGCTAATTCTTGAAACCTGGATGAAACAACATGGCACATATGATTTACTTCTAAGAACTAAGCATTGTGTGCAGAGATTTTGCGGCTATCTCCTTTCTTTCACTTTTTGTGCTAACATTCCTATCGGTAAAACTAGATTTTACGCTATAGGAAAGCCTAACCGGCGGTATAGCAGCTACCTATTTAAACCTAAATGAAACAACATGGCACATATGATTTACTTCTGAGAACTAAGCATTGTGTGCAGAGATTATTCAGCTAAATCCTTTACTTCAGATTTTGTGCTAACATTCATATCTGTAAAACTAGCATTTACACTATAGGAAAGCATAACCGGCCGTATAGCAGTTAACTCTTTAAACCTAAATGAAACAACATGGCACCTATCATTTACTTCTGAGAACTAAGCATTGTGTGCAGAGATTTTGCGGCTATCTCCTTTCTTTCAGTTTTTGTGCTAACATTCCTATCTGTAAAACTAGCATTTACACTATAGGAAATCATAACCGGCGGTATAGCAGCTAACTCTTTAAACCTAAATGAAACAACATGGCACATATGATTTACTTCTGAGAACTAAGCATTGTGTGCAGAGACTTGGCGGCTATCTCCTTTCTTATAGTTTTTGTGGTAACTTTCCTATCTGTAAAACTAGCATTTACACTATAGGAAAGCCTAACGGGAGTATAGCAGCTAACTCTTTAAACCTAAATGAAACAACATCGCACATATGATTTAGTTCTGAGAACTAAGCATTGTGTGCAGAGATTTTTCAGCTATCTCCTTTACTTCAGATTTTGTGCTAACAGTCATATCTTTATACTCGCATTTACTATATAGGAATGCATAACTGAGTGTATAGCAGCTAATTCTTGAAACCTGGATGAAACAACATGGCACATATGATTTACTTCTGAGAACTAAGCATTGTGTGCAGAGATTTTGCGGCTATCTCCTTTCTTTCAGTTTTTGTGCTAACATTCCTATCGGTAACACTAGCTTTTACACTATAGGAAAGCCTAACCGGCGGTATAGCAGCTACCTCTTTAAACCTAAATGAAACAACATGGCACATATGATTTACTTCTGAGAACTAAGCGTTGTGTGCAGAGATATTTCATTTATCTCCTTTACTTCAGTTTTGGGGCTAACATTCCTATGTGTAAAACTAGCATTTACACTATAGGAAAGCATAACCGGCGGTATAGCAGCTAACTCTTTAAACCTAAATGAAACAACATGGCACATGTGGTTTACTTCAGAGAACTAAGCATTGTGTGTAGAGATTTTGTGGCTATCTCCTTTCTTTCAGTTTTTGTGCTAACATTCCTATCTGTAAAACTAGCATTTACACTATAGGAAAGCATAACCGGCGGTATAGCAGCTAACTCTTTAAACCTAAATGAAACAACATGGAACATATGATTTACTTCTGAGAACTAAGCATTGTGTGCAGAGATTTTTCAGTTATCTCCTTTACTTCAGTTTTGGTGCTAACATTCCTATCTGTAAAACTAGCATTTACACTATAGGAAAGCATAACCGGCGGTATAGCAGCTAACTCTTTAAACCTAAATGAAACAACATGGCACATATGATGTACTTCTGAGAACTAAGCATTGTGTGCAGAGATTTTGTGGCTATCTCCTTTCTTTCAGATTTCTGCTAACATTCCTATCTGTAAAACTAGCATTTACACTGTAAGAAAGCAAAACCGGCGGTATAGCAGCTACCTCTTTAAACCTAAATGAAACAACATGGCACATATGATTTACTTCTGAGAACTAAGCATTGTGTGCAGAGATTTTTCAGCTATCACCTTTACTTTAGATTTTGTGCTAACATTCATATTTTTATACTCGCATTTACTATATAGAAAAGCATAACTGAGGGTATAGCAGCTAACTCTTTAAACCTAAATGAAACAACATGGCACATATGGTTTACTTCTGAAAACTAAGCACTGTGTGCAGAGATTTTGCGGCTATCTACTTTCTTTCAGTTTTTGTGCTAACATTCCTATCTGTAAAGCTAGCATTTACGCTATAGGAAAGCATAACCGGCGGTATAGCAGCTAACTCTTTAAACCTAAATGAAACAACATGGCACTTATGATTTACTTCTGAGAACTAAGCATTGTGTGCAGAGATTATTCAGCTATCTCCTTTACTTCAGATTTTGTGCTAACATTCCGATCTGTAAAACTAGCATTTACACTATAGGAAAGCATAACCGGCGGTATAGCAGCTAACTCTTTAAACCTAAATGAAACAACATGGCACCTATCATTTACTTCTGAGAACTAAGCATTGTGTGCAGAGATTTTGCGGCTATCTCCTTTACTTCAGATTTTGTGCTAATATTCATATATTTATACTCGAATTTACTATATAGGAAAGCATAACTGAGGGTATAGCAGCTAACTCTTTAAATGTAAATTAAACAACATGGCACATATGATTTACTTCTGAGAACTAAGCATAGTGTGCAGAGGTTTTGCGGCTATCGCCTTTCTTTCAGTTTTTGTGCTAACATTCCTATCTGTGAAACTAGCATTTACACTATAGGAAAGCCTAACCGGCGGTATAGCAGCTAACTCTTTAAACCTAAATGAAACAACATGGCAGATATGATTTACTTTTGAGAACTTAGCACTGTGTGCAGAGATTTTGCGGCTATCTACTTTCTTTCAGTTTTTGTGCTAAAATTCCTATCTGTAAAACTAGCCTTTACACTATAGGAAATCCTAAACGGCGATATAGCAGCTAACTCTTTAAACCTAAATGAAACAACATGGCACATATGGTTTACTTCTGAGAACTAAGCATTGTGTGCAGAGATTTTTCAGCTATCTCCTTTACTTCAGATTTTCTGCTAACATTCATATTTTTATACTCGCATTTACTATATAGAAAAGCATAACTGAGGGTATAGCAGCTAACTCTTTAAACCTAAATGAAACAACATGGCACATATGGTTTACTTCTGAGAACTAAGCAATGTGTGCAGAGATTTTGAGGCTATCTCCTTTCTTTCAGTTTTTGTGCTAACATTCCTATCTGTAAAATTAGCATTTACACTATAGGAAAGCATAAACGGCGGTAGGGCAGCTAACTCTTTAAACCTAAATGAAACAACATGGCACATATGGTTTACTTCTGAGAACTAAGCATTGTGTGCAGACATTTTTCGGCTATCTCCTTTACTTTAGATTTTGTGCTAACATTCATAGTTTTATACTCGCATTTACTATATAGAAAAGCATAACTGAGGGTATAGCAGCTAACTCTTTAAACCTAAATGAAACAACATGGCACATATGGTTTACTTCTGAAAACTAAGCATTGTGTGCAGAGATTTTGCGGCTATCTCCTTTCTTTCAGGTTTTGTGCTAACATACCTATCTGTAAAACTAGCATTTACACCATTGGAAAGCATAACTGGTGGTATAGCTGCTAACTCTTTAAACCTAAATGAAACAACATGGCACATATGATGTACTTCTGAGAACTAAGCATTGTGTGCAGAGATTTTGCGGCTATTTCCTTTCTTTCAGTTTTTGTGCTAACATTCCTATCCGTAAAACTAGCCTTTACACTATAGGAAATCCTAAACGGCGGTATAGCAGCTAACTCTTTAAACCTAAATGAAACAACATGGCACATATGATTACCT
Organism: Dasypus novemcinctus; assembly: GCF_030445035.2. Classification (NCBI taxonomy): domain Eukaryota; kingdom Metazoa; phylum Chordata; class Mammalia; order Cingulata; family Dasypodidae; genus Dasypus; species Dasypus novemcinctus. The sequence continues at coordinate 96,884 of NW_026688246.1, read as the reverse complement.
TCTGAGAACTAAGCATTGTGTGCAGGGATTTTGCGGCTATCTCCCTTCTTTCAGTTTTTGTGCTAACATTCCTCTCTGTAAAACTGGCCTTTACACTATAGGAAAGCCTAACGGGCAGTATAGCTGCTAACTCTTTAAACCTAAATGAAACAACATGGCACATATGATTTACTTCTGAGAACTAAGCATTTTGTGCAGAGATTTTTCAGCTATCTCCTTTACTTCAGATTTTGTGCCAATATTCATATCTTTATACTCGCACTTACTATATACGAAAGCATAACTGAGGGTATAGCAGCTAATTCTTGAAACATGAAAGAAACAACATGGCACATATGATTCCCTTCTGCGAACTAAGCATTGTGTGCAGAGAATTTGCGGCTATCTCCCTTCTTTCAGTTTTTGTGCCAACATTCCTATCTGTAAATCTAGCATTTACACTATAGGAAAGCATAACCGGCGGCATAGCAGCTAACTCTTTAAACCTAAATGAAACAACATGGCATGTATGATTTACTTCTGAGAACTAAGCATTGTGTGCAGAGATTTTTCAGCTATCTCCTTTACTTCACATTTTGTGCTAACATTCATATCTTCATACTCGCATTTACTATATACGAAAGCATAACTGAGGGTATAGTAGCTAATTCTTGAAACATGAACGAAACAACATGGCACATATATTTTACTTCTGAGAACTAAGCATTGTGTGCAGAGATTTTGCGGCTATCTCCATTCTTGCAGTTTTTGTGCTAACATTCCTATCTGTAAAACCAGCATTTACACAATAGGAAAGCATAACCGGCGGTATAGGAGCTAACTCTTTAAACCTAAATGAAACAACATGGCACATATGATTTACTTCTGAGAACTAAGCATTGTGTGCAGAGACTTTGCGTCTATCTCCTTTCTTTCAGTTTTTGTGGTAACTTTCCTATCTGTAAAACTAGCATTTACTCTATAGGAAAGCCTAACGGGCAGTATAGCAGCTAACTCTTTAAACCTAAATGAAACAACATGGCACATATGATTTACTTCTGAGAACTAAGCATTGTGTGCAGAGATTTTTCAGCTATCTCCTTTACTTCAGATTTTGTGCTAACATTCATATCTTTATACTCGCATTTACTATATAAGAAAGCATAACTGAGCGTATAGCAGCTAATTCTTGAAACCTGAATGAAACAACATGGCACATATGCTTTACTTCTGAGATCTAAGCATTGTGTGCAGAGACTTTGGGGCTATACCCTTTCTTTCAGTTTTTGTGCTAACATTCCTATCTGTAAAACTAGCGTTTACACTATAGGAAAGCCTAACCGGCGGTATAGCAGCTAACTCTTTAAACCTAAATGAAACAACATGGCACATATGATTTACTTCTGATAATTAAGCATTGTGTGCAGAGATTTTTCAGCTATCTCCTTTACTTCAGATTTTGTGCTAACCTTCATATCTTTATACTCGCATTTACTATATACGAAAGCATAACTGAGTGTATAGCAGCTATTTCTTGAAACCTGAATGAAACAACATGGCACATATGATTTACTTCTGAGAACTAAGCATTGTGTGCAGAGATTTTGCTGCTATCTCCTTCCTTTCAGGTTTTGTGCTAACATTCCTATCTGTAAAACTAGCTTTTACACTATAGGAAAGCCTTACCGGCGGTATAGCAGCTACCTCTTTAAACCTAAATGAAACAACATGGCACATATGATTTACTTCTGAGAACTTAGCATTGTGTGCAGAGATTTTTCAGCTATCTCCTTTACTTCAGATTTTGTGCCAATATTCATATCTTTATTCTCGCACTTACTATATACGAAAGCATAACTGAGGGTATAGCAGCTAATTCTTGAAACCTGAAAGAAACAACATGGCACATATGATTACCTTCTGAGAACTAAGCATTGTGTGCAGGGATTTTGCGGCTATCTCCCTTCTTTCAGTTTTTGTGCTAACATTCCTATCTGTAAAACTACCATTTACACTATAGGAAAGCATAACCAGTGGTATAGCAGCTAACTCTTTAAACCTAAATGAAACAACTTGGCATGTATGATTTACTTCTGAGAACTAAGCATTGTGTCCAGAGATTTTTCAGCTATCTCCTTTACTTCACATTTTGTGCTAACATTCATATCTTCATACTCGCATTTACTATATACGAAAGCATAACTGAGGGTATAGTAGCCAATTCTTGAAACATGAATGAAACAACATGGCACATATATTTTACTTCTGAGAACTAAGCATTGTGTGCAGAGATTTTGCGGCTATCTCCTTTCTTTCAGTTTTTGTGCTAACATTCCTATCTGTAAAACTAGCATTTACACTATAGGAAAGCATAACCGGCGGTATAGCAGCTAACTCCTTAAACCTAAATGAAACAACACGGCACATATGATTTACTTCTGAGAACTAAGCATTGTGTGCAGAGACTTTGCGGCTATCTCCTTTCTTTCAGTTTTTGTGGTAACATTCCTATCTGTAAAACTAGCATTTACTCTATAGGAAAGCCTAACGGGCAGTATAGCAGCTAACTCTTTAAACCTAAATGAAACAACATGGCACATATGATTTACTTCTGAGAACTAAGCATTGTCTGCAGAGATTTTTCAGCTATCTCCTTTACTTCAGATTTTGTGCTAACATTCATATCTTCATACTCGCATTTACTATATAAGAAAGCATAACTGAGGGTATAGCAGCTAATTCTTGAAACCTGAATGAAACAACATGGCACATATGCTTTACTTCTGAGATCTAAGCATTGTGTGCAGAGACTTTGGGGCTAGACCCTTTCTTTCAGTTTTTGTGCTAACATTCCTATCTGTAAAACTAGCGTTTACACTATAGGAAAGCCTAACCGGCGGTATAGCAGCTAACTCTTTAAACCTAAATGAAACAACATGGCACATATGATTTACTTCTGATAATTAAGCATTGTGTGCAGAGATTTTTCAGCTATCTCCTTTACTTCAGATTTTGTGCTAACCTTCATATCTTTATACTCGCATTTACTATATACGAAAGCATAACTGAGTGTATAGCAGCTATTTCTTGAAACCTGAATGAAACAACATGGCACATATGATTTACTTCTGAGAACTAAGCATTGTGTGCAGAGATTTTGCTGCTATCTCCTTCCTTTCAGGTTTTGTGCTAACATACCTATCTGTAAAACTAGCTTTTACACTATAGGAAAGCCTAACCGGCGGTATAGCAGCTACCTCTTTAAACCTAAATGAAACAACATGGCACATATGATTTACTTCTGAGAACTAAGCATTGTGTGCAGAGATTTTTCAGCTATCTCTTTTACTTCAGATTTTGTGCCAATATTCATATCTTTATACTCGCACTTACTATATACGAAAGCATAACTTAGGGTATAGCAGCTAATTCTTGAAACCTGAAAGAAACAACATGGCACATATGATTACCTTCTGAGAACTAAGCATTGTGTGCAGGGATTTTGCGGCTATCTCCCTTCTTTCAGTTTTTGTGCTAACATTCCTATCTGTAAAACTAGCATTTACACTATAGGAAAGCATAACCAGTGGTATAGCAGCTAAGTATTTAAACATAAATGAAACAACTTGGCATGTATGATTTACTTCTGAGAACTAAGCATTGTGTCCAGAGATTTTTCAGCTATCTCCTTTACTACACATTTTGTGCTAACATTCATATCTTCATACTCGCATTTACTATATACGAAAGCATAACTGAGGGTATAGTAGCCAATTCTTGAAACATGAATGAAACAACATGGCACATATATTTTACTTCTGAGAACTAAGCATTGTTTGCAGAGATTTTGCGGCTATCTCCTTTCTTTCAGTTTTTGTGCTAACATTCCTATCTGTAAAACTAGCATTTACACTATAGGAAAGCATAACCGGCGGTATAGCAGCTAACTCTTTAAACCTAAATGAAACAACACGGCACATATGATTTACTTCTGAGAACTAAGCATTGTGTGCAGAGACTTTGCAGCTATCTCCTTTCTTTCAGTTTTTGTGGTAACTTTCCTATCTGTAAATCTAGCATTTGCACTATAGGAAAGCCTAACGGGCAGTATAGCAGGTAACTCTTTAAACCTAAATGAAACAACATGGCACATATGATTTACTTCTGAGAACTAAGCATTGTGTGCAGAGATTTTTCAGCTATCTCCTTTACTTCAGATTTTTTGCTAACATTCATATCTTTATACTTGCATTTACTATATACGAAAGCATAACTGAGGGTATAGCAGCTAATTCTTGAGACCTGAATGAAACAACATGGCACATATGATTTCCTTCTGAGAACTAAGCATTGTGAGCAGAGATTTTGCGGGTATCTCCCTTCTTTCAGTTTTTGTGCTAACATTCCTATCTGTAAAACTAGCATTTACACTATAGGAAAGCATAACCGGCGGTATAGCAGCTAACTCTTTAAACCTAAATGAAACAACAGGGCAGGTATGATTTTCTTCTGAGAACTAAGCATTGTGTGCAGAGATTTTTCAGCTACCTCCTTTACTTCACATTTTGTGCTAACATTCATATCTTCATACTCGCATTTACTATATACGAAAGCATAACTGAGGGTATAGTAGCTAGTTCTTGAAACATGAATGAAACAACATGGCACATATATTTTACTTCTGAGAACTAAGCATTGTGTGAAGAGATTTTGCGGCTATCTCCTTTCTTTCAGTTTTTGTGCTAACCTTCCTATCTGTAAAACTAGCATTTACACTATAGGAAAGCATAACCGGCGGTATAGGATCTAACTGTTTAAACCTAAATGAAACAACATGGCACATATGCTTTACTTCTGAGAACTAAGCATTGTGGGCAGAGACTTTGCGGCTATCTCCTATCTTTCAGTTTTTGTGGTAACTTTCCTATCTGTAAAACTAGCATTTACACTATAGGAAAGCCTAACGGGCAGTATAGCAGCTAACTCTTTAAACCTAAATGAAACAACATGGCACATATGGTTTACTTCTGAGAACTAAGCATTGTGTGCAGAGATTTTGCGGCTATCTCCTTTCTTTCAGTTTTTGTGCTAACATTCCTATCTGTAAAACTAGCATTTACTGTATAGGAAAGCATTACCGGCGGTATAGCAGCTAACTCTTTAAACCTAAATGAAACAACATGGCACATATGATGTACTTCTGAGGACTAAACATTGCGTGCAGAGATTTTGCGGCTATCTCCTTTCTTTCAGTTTTTGTGCTAACATTCCTATCTGTAAAACTAGCCTTTATACTATAGGAAATCCTAAACGGCGGTAAAGCAGATAACTCTTTAAACCTAAATGAAACAACATGGAACATATGATTTACTTCTGAGAATTAAGCATTGTGTGCAGAGATTTTTCAGTTATCTCCTTTATTTCAGTTTTGGTGCTAACATTCCTATCTGTAAAACTAGCATTTACACTATAGGAAAGCATAACCGGTGGTATAGCAGCTAACTCTTTAAACATAAATGAAACAACATGGCACCTATCATTTTCTTCTGAGAACTAAGCATTGTGTGCAGAGATTTTGCGGCTATATCCTTTCTTTCAGTTTTTGTGCTAACATTCCTATCTGTAAAACTAGCATTTACACTATAGGAAATCATAACCGGCGGTATAGCAGCTAACTCTTTAAACCTAAATGAAACAACATGGCACATATGATTTACTTCTGAGAACTAAGCATTGTGTACAGAGACTTTGCGGCTATCTCCTTTCTTTCAGTTTTTGTGGTAACTCTCCTATCTGTAAAACTAGCATTTACACTATAGGAAAGCCTAACGGGAGTATAGCATCTAACTCTTTAAACCTAAATGAAACAACATCGCACATATGATTTCGTTCTGAGAACTAAGCATTGTGTGCAGAGATTTTTCAGCTATCTCCTTTACTTCAGATTTTGTGCTAACATTCATATCTTTATACTCGCATTTACTATATACGAAAGCATAACTGAGTGTATAACAGCTAATTCTTGAAACCTGGATGAAACAACATGGCACATATGATTTATCTGAGAACTAAGCATTGTGTGCAGAGATTTTGCGGCTATCTCCTTTCTTTCAGTTTTTGTGCTAACATTCTTATCGGTAAAACTAGCTTTAACACTATAGGAAAGCCTAACCGGCGGTACAGCAGCTACCTCTTTAAACCTAAATAAAACAACATGGCACATATGATTTACTTCTGAGAACTAAGCATTGCGTGCAGAGATTATTCAGCTATCTTCTTTACTTCAGATTTTGTGCTAACATTCATATCTGTAAAACTAGCATTTACACTATAGGAAAGCATAACCGGCGGTATAGCAGCTAACTCTTTAAACCTAAATGAAACAACATGGCACCTATCATTTACTTCTGAGAACTAAGCATTGTGTGCAGAGATTTTGCGGCTATCTCCTTTCTTTCAGTTTTTGTGCTAACATTCCTATCTGTAAAACTAGCATTTACACTATAGGAAAGCATAACCGGCGGTATAGCAGCTAACTCTTTAAACCTAAAAAAACAACATGGCACATAAGATTTACTTCTGAGAACTAAGCATTGTGTGCAGAGACATTGTGGCTATCTCCTTTCTTTCAGTTTTTGTGGTAACTCTCCTATCTGTAAAACTAGCATTTACACTATAGGAAAGCATAACCGGCGGTATAGCAGCTAACTCTTTAAACCTAACAAAACAACATGGCACATAAGATTTACTTCTGAGAACTAAGCATTGTGTGCAGAGACTTTGTGGCTATCTCCTTTCTTTCAGTTTTTGTGGTAACTCTCCTATCTGTAAAACTAGCATTTACACTATAGGAAAGCCTAACGGGAGTATAGCAGCTAACTCTTTAAACCTAAATGAAACAACATCGCACATATGATTTACTTCTGAGAACTAAGCATTGCGTGCAGAGATTTTTCAGCTATCTCCTTTACTTCAGATTTTGTGCTAACAGTCATATCTTTATACTCGCATTTACTATATACGAATGCATAACTGAGTGTATAGCAGCTAATTCTTGAAACCTGGATGAAACAACATGGCACATATGATTTACTTCTGAGAACTAAGCATTGTGTGCAGAGATTTTGCGGCTATCTCCTTTCTTTCAGTTTTTGTGCTAACATTCCTATCTCTAAAACTAGCTTTTACACTATAGGAAAGCCTAACCGGCGGTATAGCAGCTACCTCTTTAAACCTAAATGAAACAACATGGCACATATGATTTACTTCTGAGAACTAAGCATTGTGTGCAGAGATTTTTCAGTTATCTCCTTTACTTCAGTTTCTGTGCTAACATTCCTATGTGTAAAACTAGCATATACACTATAGGAAATCATAACCGGCGGTATAGCAGCTAACTCTTTAAATGTAAATGAAACAACATGGAAAGTATGATATACTTCTGAGAACTAAGCATTGTCTGCAGAGATTTTTCAGCTATCTCCTTTACTTCAGATTTTGTGCTAACATTCATATCTTCATACTCGCATTTACTATATAAGAAAGCATAACTGAGGGTATAGCAGCTAATTCTTGAAACCTGAATGAAACAACATGGCACATATGCTTTACTTCTGAGATCTAAGCATTGTGTGCAGAGACTTTGGGGCTAGACCCTTTCTTTCAGTTTTTGTGCTAACATTCCTATCTGTAAAACTAGCGTTTACACTATAGGAAAGCCTAACCGGCGGTATAGCAGCTAACTCTTTAAACCTAAATGAAACAACATGGCACATATGATTTACTTCTGATAATTAAGCATTGTGTGCAGAGATTTTTCAGCTATCTCCTTTACTTCAGATTTTGTGCTAACCTTCATATCTTTATACTCGCATTTACTATATACGAAAGCATAACTGAGTGTATAGCAGCTATTTCTTGAAACCTGAATGAAACAACATGGCACATATGATTTACTTCTGAGAAATAAGCATTGTGTGCAGAGATTTTGCTGCTATCTCCTTCCTTTCAGGTTTTGTGCTAACATACCTATCTGTAAAACTAGCTTTTACACTATAGGAAAGCCTAACCGGCGGTATAGCAGCTACCTCTTTAAACCTAAATGAAACAACATGGCACATATGATTTACTTCTGAGAACTAAGCATTGTGTGCAGAGATTTTTCAGCTATCTCTTTTACTTCAGATTTTGTGCCAATATTCATATCTTTATACTCGCACTTACTATATACGAAAGCATAACTTAGGGTATAGCAGCTAATTCTTGAAACCTGAAAGAAACAACATGGCACATATGATTACCTTCTGAGAACTAAGCATTGTGTGCAGGGATTTTGCGGCTATCTCCCTTCTTTCAGTTTTTGTGCTAACATTCCTATCTGTAAAACTAGCATTTACACTATAGGAAAGCCTAACGGGAGTATAGCAGCTAACTCTTTAAACCTAAATGAAACAACATCGCACATATGATTTACTTCTGAGAACTAAGCATTGCGTGCAGAGATTTTTCAGCTATCTCCTTTACTTCAGATTTTGTGCTAACAGTCATATCTTTATACTCGCATTTACTATATACGAATGCATAACTGAGTGTATAGCAGCTAATTCTTGAAACCTGGATGAAACAACATGGCTCATATGATTTACTTCTGAGAACTAAGCATTGTGTGCAGAGATTTTGCGGCTATCTCCTTTCTTTCAGTTTTGGTGCTAACATTCCTATCTCTAAAACTAGCTTTTACACTATAGGAAAGCCTAACCGGCGGTATAGCAGCTACCTCTTTTAACCTAAATTAAACAACATGGCACATATGATTTACTTCTGAGAACTAAGCATTGTGTGCAGAGATTTTTCAGTTATCTCCTTTACTTCAGTTTCTGTGCTAACATTCCTATGTGTAAAACTAGCATATACACTATAGGAAATCATAACCGGAGGTATAGCAGCTAACTCTTTAAATGTAAATGAAACAACATGGAAAGTGTGATTTACTTCTGAGAACTAAGCATTCTCTGCAGAGATTTTTCAGCTATCTCCTTTACTTCAGATTTTGTGCTAACATTCATATTTTTATACTCGCATTTACTATATACGAAAGCATAACTGAGGGTATAGCAGCTAACTCTTTAAACCTAAATGAAACAACATGGCACATATGTTTTACTTCTGAGAACTAAGCATTGTGTGCAGAGACTTTGCGGCTATCTCCTTTCTTTCAGTTTTTGTGCTAACATTCCTATCGGTAAAACTAGCTTTTACACTATAGGAAAGCCTAACCAGCGGTATAGTAGATACCTCTTTAAACCTAAATGAAACAACATGGCACATATGATTTACTTCTGAGAACTAAGCATTGTGTGCAGAAATTATTCACCTATCTCCTTTACTTCAGATTTTCTGCTAACATTCATATCTGTAAAACTAGCATTTACACTATAGGAAAGCATACCCGGTGGTATAGCAGCTAACTCTTTAAACCTAAATGAAACAACATGGCACCTATCATTTACTTCTGAGAACTAAGCATTGTGTGCAGAGATTTTTCAGCTATCTCCTTTACTTCACATTTTGTGCTAACATTCATATCTTCATACTCGCATTTCCTGTATACGAAAGCATAACTGAGGGTATAGTAGCTAATTCTTGAAACATGAACGAAACAACATGGCAAATATATTTTACTTCTGAGAACTAAGCATTGTGTGCAGAGATTTTGCGGCTATCTCCTTTCTTTCAGTTTTTGTGCTAACATTCCTATCTGTAAAACTAGCATTTACACTAGAGGAAAGCATAACCGGCGGTATAGCAGCTAACTGTTTAAACGTAAATGAAACAACATGGAACTTATGATTTACTTCTGTGAACTAAGCATTGTGTGCAGAGATTTATCAGCTATCTCCTTTACCCAGATTTTGTGCTAACATTCATATCTTTATAATAGCTTTTACTAAATACGAAAGCATAACTGAGGGTATAGCAGGAAACTCTTGAAATCTAAATGGAGAACATGGCACATATGATTTCCTTCTGAGAACTAAGCATTGTTTGCAAAGATTTTGCAGCTATCTCCTTTCTTTCAGTTTTTGTGCTAACATTCCTATCTGTAAAACTAGCATGTACACTATGGGAAAGCATAACCGGCGGTATAGCAGCTAACTCTTTAAACGTAAATGAAACAACATGGTAAGTATGATTTACTTCTGAGAACTAAGCATTGTCTGCAGAGATTTTTCAGCTATCTCCTTTACTTCAGATTTTGTGCTAACATTCATATTTTTATACTCGCATTTACTATATACGAAAGCATAACTGAGGGTATAGCAGCTAACTCTTTAAACCTAAATGAAACAACATGGCACATACGCTTTACTTCTGAGAACTAAGCATAGTGTGCAGAGACATTGCGGCTATCTCCTTTCTTTCAGTTTTTGTGGTAACTTTCCTATCTGAAAAGCTAGCATTTACACTATAGGAAAGCCTAACGGGCAGCATAGCAGCTAACTCTTTAAACCTAAATGAAACAACATGGCACATATGATTTACTTCTGAGAACTAAGCATTGTGTGCAGAGATTTTTCAGCTATCTCCTTTACTTCAGATTTTGTGCTAACATTCATATCTTTATACTGGCATTTACAATATACAAAAGCATAACTGAGTGTATAGCAGCTAATTCTTGAAACCTGAATGAAACAACATGGCACATATGATTTACTTCTGAGAAGTAAGCATATTGTGCAGAGATTGTGCGGCTATCTCCTTTCTTTCAGTTTTTGTGCTAACATTCCTATCTGTAAAACTAGCTTTTACACTATAGGAAAGCCTAACTGGCGTTATAGCAGCTACCTCTTTAAACCTAAATGAAACAACATGGCACATATGATTTACTTCTGAGAACTAAGCATTGTGTGCAGAGATTTTGTGGCTATCTCCTTTCTTTCAGTTTTTGTGCTAACATTCCTATCTGTAAAACTAGCATTTACACTGTAGGAAAGCCAATCCGGTGGTATAGCAGCTAACTCTTTAAACCTAAATGAAACAACATGGCACATATTTTACTTCTGATAATTAAGCATTGTGTGCAGAGATTTTTCAGTTATCTCCTTTACTTCAGTTTTGGTGCTAACATTCCTATCTGTAAAACTTCCATTTACAGTATAGGAAAGCATAACCGGAGGTATAGCAGCTAACTCTTTAAATGTAAATGAAACAACATGGCACATATGATTTACTTCTGAGAACTAAGCATTGTGTGCAGAGATTTTGCGGCTATTTCCTTTCTTCCAGTTTTTGTGCTTACATTCCTCTCTGTAAAACTAGCATTTACACTATAGGAAAGCCTAACGGGCAGTATAGCAGCTAACTCTTTAAACCTAAATGAAACAACATGGCACATATGATTTACTTCTGAGAGCTAAGCATTGTGTGCAGAGATTTTTCAGCTATCTCCTTTACTTCAGATTTTGTGCCAATATTCATATCTTTATACTCGCACTTACAATATACGAAAGCATAACTGAGGGTATAGCAGCTTATTCTTGAAACCTGAAAGAAACAACATGGCACATATGATTCCCTTCTGGGAACTAAGCATTGTGTGCAGAGATTTTGCGGCTATCTCCCTTCTTTCAGTTTTTGTGCCAACATTCCTATCTGTACATTTAGCATTTACACTATAGGAAAGCATAACCGGCGGTATAGCAGCTAACTCTTTAAACCTAAATGAAACAACATGCCATGTATGATTTACTTCTGAGAACTAAGCACTGTGTGCAGAGATTTTTCAGCTATCTCCTTTACTTCACATTTTGTGCTAACATTCATATCTTCATACTCGCATTTACTATATACGAAAGCATAACTGAGGGTATAGTAGCTAATTCTTGAAACATGAACGAAACAACATGGCACATATATTTTACTTCTGAGAACTAAGCATTGTGTGCAGAGATTTTGCGGCTATCTCCATTCTTTCAGTTTTTGTGCTAACATTCCTATCTGTAAAACTAGCATTTACACTATAAGAAAGCATAACCGGCGGTATAGGAACTAACTCTTTAAACCTAAATGAAACAACATGGCACATATGATTTACTTCTGAGAACTAAGCATTGTGTGCAGAGACTTTGCGGCTATCTCCTTTCTTTCAGTTTTTGTGGTAACTTTCCTATCTGTAAAACTAGCATTTACTCTATAGGAAAGCCAAACGGGCAGTATAGCAGCTAACTCTTTAAACCTAAATGAAACAACATGGCACATATAATTTACTTCTGAGAACTAAGCATTGTGTGCAGAGATTTTTCAGCTATCTCCTTTACTTCAGATTTTGTGCTAACATTCATACCTTTATACTCGCATTTACTATATACGAAAGCATAACTGAGGGTATAGCACCTAATTCTTGAGACCTGAATGAAACAACATGGCACATATGATTTCCTTCTGAGAACTAAGCATTGTGAGCAGAGATTTTGCGGCTATCTACCTTCTTTCAGTTTTTGTGCTAACATTCCTATCTGTAAAACTAGCATTTACACTATAGGAAAGCATAACCGGCGGTATAGGAGCTAACTGTTTAAACCTGAATGAAACAACATGGCACATATGATTTCCTACTGAGAACTAAGCATTGTGTGCAGAGATTTTGCGGCTATCTCCTTTACTTCAGTTTTGGTGCTAACATTCCTATGTGTAAACCTAGCCTATACACTATAGGAAAGCCTAACCGGCGGTATAGCAGCTAACTCTTTAAACCTAAATGAAACAACATGGCACATATGATTTACTTCTGAGAACTAAGCATTGTGTGCAGAGATTATTCAGCTATCTCCTTTACTTCAGATTTTGTGCTAACATTCCTATCTGTAAAACTAGCATTTACACTATAGGAAAGCATAACCGGCGGTATAGCAGCTAACTCTTTAAACCTAAATGAAACAACAGGGCACCTATCATTTACTTCTGAATACTAAGCATTGTGTGCAGAGATTTTGCGGCTATCTCCTTTCTTTCAGTTTTTGTGCTAACATTCCTATCTGTAAAACTAGCATTTACACTATACGAAATCATAACCGGCCGTATAGCAGCTAACTCTTTAAACCTAAATGAAACAACATGGCACATATGATTTACTTCTGAGAACTAAGCATTGTGTGCAGAGACTTTGTGGCTATCTCCTTTCTTTCAGTTTTTGTGGTAACTCTCCTATCTGTAAAACTAGCATTTACACTATAGGAAAGCCTAACGGGAGTATAGCAGCTAACTCTTTAAACCTAAATGAAACAATATCGCACATATGATTTAGTTCTGAGAACTAAGCATTGTGTGCAGAGATTTTTCAGCTATCTCCTTTACTTCAGATTTTGTGCTAACAGTCATATATTTATACTCGCAATTACTATTGGAATGCATAACTGAGTGTATAGCAGCTAATTCTTAAAACCTGGATGAAACAACATGGCACATATGATTTACTTCTGAGAACTAAGCATTGTGTGCAGAGATTTTGCGGCTATCTCCTTTCTTTCAGTTTTTGTGCTAACATTCCTATCTGAAAAACTAGCTTTTACACTATAGGAAAGTCTAACCGGCGGTATAGCAGCTACCTCTTTAAACCTAAATGAAACAACATGGCACATATGATTTACTTCTGAGAACTAAGCATTGTGTGCAGAGATTTTTCAGTTATCTCCTTTACTTCAGTTTTGGTGCTAACATTCCTATCTGTAAAACTAGCATATACACTATAGGAAATCATAACCGGCGGTATAGCAGCTAACTCTTTAAACCTAAAGGAAACAACATGGCACATATGGTTTACTTCTGAGAACTAAGCATTGTGTGCAGAGATTTTGCGGTTATCTCCTTCCTTTCAGTTTTTGTGCTAACATTCCTATCTGTAAAACTATCATTTACAGTATAAGAAAGCATTACCGGCAGTATAGCAGCTAACTCTTTAAACCTAAATGAAACAACATGGCACATATGATGTACTCCTGAGAACTAAACAATGTGTGCAGAGATTTTGCGGCTTTCTCCTTTCTTTCAGTTTTTGTGCTAACATTCCTATCTGTAAAACTAGCCTTTACACTATAGGAAATCCTAAACGGCGGTATAGCAGCTAACTCTTTAAAACTAAATGAAACAACATGGCACATATGATTTACTTCTGAGAACTAAGCATTGTGTGCAGAGACTTTGCGGCTATCTCCTTTACTTCAGTTTTGGTGCTAACATTCCTATCTGTAAAACTAGCATTTACACTATAGGAAAGCATAACCGGCGGTATAGCTGCTAACTCTTTAAACCTAAATGAAACAACATAGCACCTATCATTTGCTTCTGAGAACTAAGCATTGTGTGCAGAGATTTTGCGGCTATCTCCTTTCTTTCAGTTTTTGTGCTAACATTCCTATCTGCAAAACTAGCATTTACACTATAGGAAAGCATAACCGGCGGTATAGCTGCTAAATCTTTAAACCTAAATGAAACAACATGGCATGTATGATTTACTTCTGAGAACTAAGCATTGTGTGCAGAGATTTTTCAGCTATCTCCTTTACTTCACATTTTGTGCTAACATTCATATCTTCATACTCGCATTTACTATATACGAAAGCATAACTGAGGGTATAGTAGCTAATTCTTGAAACATGAACGAAACAACATGGCACATATATTTTACTTCTGAGAACTAAGCATTGTGTGCAGAGATTTTGCGGCTATCTCCTTTCTTTCAGTTTTTGTGCTAACACTCCTATCTGTAAAACTACCATTTACACTATAGGAAAGCATAACCGGCGGTATAGCAGCTAACTCTTTAAACGTAAATGAAACAACATGGCAAGTATGATTTACTTCTGAGAACTAAGCATTGTCTGCAGAGATTTTTCAGCTATCTCCTTTACTTCAGATTTTGTGCTAACATTCATATTTTTATACTCGCATTTACTATATACGAAAGCATAACTGAGGGTATAGCAGCTAACTCTTTAAACCTAAATGAAGCAACATGGCACATATGATTTACTTCTGAGAACTAAGCATTGTGTGCAGAGATTTTTCAGCTATCTCCATTACTTCAGATTTTATGCTAACAATCATATATTTATACTCGCATTTACTACATAGGAAAGCATAACTGAGGGTATAGCAGCTAACTCTTTAAACCTAAATGAAACAACATGGCACATATGGTTTACTTCTGAAAACTAAGCATTGTGTGCAGAGATTTTGCGGCTATCTCCTTTCTTTCAGTTTTTGTGCTAACATTCCTATCGGTAAAACTAGCATTTACACTATAGGAAAGCATAACCGGCCGTATAGCAGCTAACTCTTTAAACCTCAATGAAACAACATGGCACATATGATGTACTTCTGAGAACTAAGCATTGTGAGCAGAGATTTTGCGGCTATCTCCTTTCTTTCAGTTTTTGTGCTAACATTCTTATCTGTAAAACTAGCCTTTACACTATAGGAAATCCAAACGGCGGTATATCAGCTAACTCTTTAAACCTAAATGAAACAACATGGCACATATGATTTACTTCTGAAAATTAAGCATTGTGTGCAGAGATTTTTCAGTATCTCCTTTACTTCAGTTTTGGTGCTAACATTCCTATCTGTAAAACAAGCATTTACACTATAGGAAAGCATAACCGGCGGTATACCAGCTAACTCTTTAAACCTAAATGAAACAACATGGCTCATATGGTTTACTTCTGAGAACTAAGCATTGTGTGCAGAGATTTTTCAGCTATCTCCTTTACTTCAGATTTTGTGCTAACATTCATATATTTATACTCGCATTTACTATATAGGAAAGCATAACTGAGGGTAGAGCAGCTAACTCTTTAAACCTAAATGAAACAACATGGCACGTATGGTTTACTTCTGAAAACTAAGCATTGTGTGCAGAGATTTTGCGGCTATCTCCTTTCTTTCAGTTTTTGTGCTAACATTGCTATCTGTAAAACTAGCATTTATACTATAGGAAAGCATAACCGGCGGTATAGCAGCTAACTCTTTAAAGCTAAATGAAACAACATGGCACATATGATGTACTTCTGAGAACTAAGCATTGTGTGCAGAGATTTTGCGGCTATCTCCTTTCTTTCAGTTTTTGTGCTAACATTCCTATCTGTAAAACTACCCTTTACACTATAGGAAACCCTAAACGGCGGTACAGCAGCTAACTCTTTAAACCTAAATGAAACATCATGGCACATATGATTTACTTCTGAGAATTAAGCACTGTGTGCAGATATTTTTCAGTTATCTCCTTTACTTCAGTTTTGGTGCTAACATTCCTATCTGTAAAACTAGCATTTACACTATAGGAAAGCATAAACGGCCGTATAGAGGCTAACTCTTTAAATGTAAATGAAACAACATGGCACATATGATTTACTTCTGAGAACTAAGCATTGTGTGCAGAGGTTTTGCGGCTATCTCCTTTCTTTCAGTTTTTGTGCTGACATTCCTATCTGTAAAACTAGCATTTACACTATAGGAAAGCCTAACGGGCAGTATAGCAGCTAACTCTTTAAACCTAAATGAAACAACATGGCACTTATGATTTACTTCTTAGAACTAAGCATTGTGTGCAGAGATTATTCAGCTATCTCCTTTACTTCAGATTTTGTGCTAACATTCATATCTGTAAAACTAGCATTTACAGTATAGGAAATCATAACCGGCGGTATAGCAGCTAACTCTTTAAACCTAAATGAAACAACATGGCACATATGATTTACTTCTGAGAACTAAGCATTGTGTGCAGAGACTTTGCGGCTATCTCCTTTCTTTCATTTTTTGTGGGAACTTTCCTATCTGTAAAAGAAGCATTTACACTATAGGAAAGCCTAACGGGAGGATAGCAGCTAACTCTTTAAACCTAAATGAAACAACATCGCACATATGATTTAGTTCTGAGAACTAAGTTTTGTGTGCAGAGATTTTTCAGCTATCTCCTTTACTTCAGATTTTGTGCTAAGATTCATATCTTTATACTCGCATTTACTATATATGAAAGCATAACTGAGTGTATAGCAGCTAATTCTTGAAACCTGGATGAAACAACATGGCACATATGATTTACTTCTGAGAACTAAGCATTGTGTGCAGAGATTTTGCGGCTATCTCCTTTCTTTCAGTTTTTGTGCTAACATTCCTATCTGTAAAACTAGCTTTTACACTATAGGAAAGCCTAACCGGCGGTATAGCAGCTACCTCTTTAAACCTAAATGAAACAACTTGGCACATATGATTTAGTTCTGAGAACTAAGCATTGTGTGCAGAGATTTTTCAGTTATCTCCTTTACTTCAGTTTTAGTGCTAACATTCCTATGTGTAAAACTAGCATATACACTATAGGAAAGCATAACCGGCGGTATAGCAGCTAACTCTTTAAACCTAAATGAAACAACATGGCACCTATCATTCACTTCTGAGAACTAAGCATTGTGTGCAGAGGTTTTGCGGCTATCTCCTTTCTTTCAGTTTTTGTGCTAACATTCCTATCTGTAAAACTAGCCTTTACACTATAGGAAATCATAACCGGCGGTATAGCAGCTAACTCTTTAAACCTAAATGAAAGAACATGGCACATATGATTTACTTCTGAGAACAAAGCATTGTGTGCAGAGACTTTGCGGCTATCTCCTTTCTTTCAGTTTTTTTGGTAACTTTCCTATCTGTAAAACTAGCATTTACACTATAGGAAAGCCTAACGGTAGTATAGCAGCTAAGTCTTTAAACGTAAATGAAACAACATCGCACATATGATTTAGTTCTGTGAACTAAGCATTGTGAGCAGAGATTTTACAGCTATCTCCTTTACTTCAGATTTTGTGCTAACATTCATATCTTTATACTCACATTTACTATACACAAAAGCATAACTGAGTGTATAGCAGCTAATTCTTGAAACCTGAATGGAACAACATGGCACATATGATTTACTTCTGAGAACTAAGCATTGTGTGCAGAGATTTTGCGGCTATCTCCTTTCTTTCAGTTTTTGTGCTAACATTCCTATCTGTAAAACTAGCCTTTACACTATAGGAAATCCTAAATGGCGGTATAGCAGCTAACTCTTTAAACCTAAATGAAACAACATGGCACATATGCTTTACTTCTGAGAACTAAGCATTGTGTGCAGAGATTTTGCGGCTATCTCCTTTCTTTCAGTTTTTGTGCTAACATTCCTATCTGTAAAACTAGCCTTTACACTATAGGAAAGCATAACCGGCGGTATAGCAGCTAACTCTTTAAACCTAAATGAAACAACATGGCACATATGCTTTACTTCTGAGAACTAAGCATTGTGTGCAGAGATTTTTCAGCTATCTCCTTTACTTCAGATTTTGTGCTAACATTCATATTTTTATACTCGCATTTACTATATAGAAAAGCATAACTGAGGGTATAGCAGCTAACTCTTTAAACCTAAATGAAACAACATGGCACATATGGTTTACTTCTGAAAATTAAGCATTGTGTGTAGAGATTTTGCGGCTATCTCCTTTCTTTCAGTTTTTGTGCTAACATTCCTATCTGTAAAACTAGCCTTTACACTATAGGAAAGCATAACCGGCGGTATAGCAGCTAACTCTTTAAACTTAAATGAAACAACATGGCACATATGATGTACTTCTGAGAACTAAGCATTGTGTGCAGAGATTTTGCGGCTATCTCCTTTCTTTCAGTTTTTGTGCTAACATTCCTATCTGTAAAACTAGCCTTTACACTATAGGAAATCCTAAACGGCAGTATAGCAGCTAACTCTTTAAACCTAAATGAAACAACATGGCACATATGATTTACTTCTGAGAAATAAGCATTGTGTGCAGAGATTTTTCAGTTATCTCCTTTACTTCAGTTTTGGTGCTAACATTCCTATCTGTAAAACTAGCATTTACACTATAGGAAAGCATAACCGGCCGTATAGCAGCTAACTCTTTAAATGTAAATGAAACAACATGGCACATATGATTTACATCTGAGAACTAAGCATTGTGTGCAGAGGTTTTGCGGCTATCTCCTTTCTTTCAGTTTTTGTGCTAACATTCCTATCTGTAAATCTAGCATTTATACTATAGGAAAGCCTAACGGGCAGTATAGCAGCTAACTCTTTAAACCTAAATGAAACAACATGGCACTTATGATTTACTTCTGAGAACTAAGCATTGTGTGCAGAGATTATTCAGCTATCTCCTATATTTCAGATTTTGTGCTAACATTCATATCTGTAAAACTAGCATTTACACTATAGGAAATCATAACCGGCGGTATAGCAGCTAACTCTTTAAACCTAAATGAAACAACATGGCACATATGATGTACTTCTGAGAACTAAGCATTGTGTGCAGAGATTTTTCAGCTATCTCCTTTACTTCAGATTTTGTGCTAACATTCATATCTTTATACTCGCATTTACTATACACTAAAGCATAACTGAGTGTATAGCAGCTAATTCTTGAAACCTGGAGGAAACAACATGGCACATATGATTTACTTCTGAGAACTAAGCATTGTTTGCAGAGATTTTGCAGCTATCTCCTTTCTTTCAGTTTTTGTGCTAACATTCCTTCTTTAAAACTAGCTTTTAAACTATAGGAAAGCCTAACCGGCGGTATAGCAGCTAACTCTTTAAACCTAAATGAAACAACATGGCACATATGATTTACTTCTGAGAACTAAGCATTGTGTGCAGAGATTTTGCGGCTATCTCCTTTCTTTCAGTTTTTGTGCTAACATTCCTTACTGTAAAACTAGCATTTACACTATAGGAAAGCATAACCGGCGGTATAGCAGCTAACTCTTTAAACCTAAATGAAACAACATGGCACATATGATGTACTTCTGAGAATTAAGCATTGTGTGCAGAGATTTTTCAGTTATCTCCTTTACTTCAGTTTTGGTGCTAACATTCCTATCTGTAAAACTAGCCTTTACACTATAGGAAAGCATAACCGGCCGTATCGCAGCTAACTCTTTAAACGTAAATGAAACAACATGGCACATATGATTTACTTCTGGGAACTAAGCATTGTGTGCAGAGGTTTTGCGGCTATATCCTTTTTTTCAGTTTTTGTGCTAACATTCCTATCTGTAAAACTAGCATTTACACTATAGGAAAGCCTAACGGGCAGTATAGCAGCTAACTCTTTAAACCTAAATGAAAGAACATGGCACTTATGATTTACTTCTGAGAACTAAGCATTGTGTGCAGAGATTATTCAGCTATCTCCTTTACTTCAGATTTTGTGCTAACATTCATATCTTTATACTCGCATTTACCATATACGAAAGCATAACTGAGTGTATAGCAGCTAATTCTTGAAACCTGGATGAAACAACATGGCACATATGATTTACTTCTGAGAACTAAGCATTGTGTGCAGAGATTTTGCAGCTATCTCTTTTCTTTCAGTTTTTGTGCTAACATTCGTATCTGTAAAACTAGCTTTTACACTATAGGAAAGCCTAACCAGCCGTATAACAGCTACCTCTTTAAACCTATATGAAACAACATGGCACATATGATGTACTTCTGAGAACTAAGCATTGTGTGCAGAGATTTTGCGGCTATCTCCTTTCTTTCAGTTTTTGTGCTAACATTCCTATATGTAAAACTAGCCTTTACACTATAGGAAATCCTAAACGGCGGTATAGCAGCTAACTCTTTAAACCTAAATGAAACAACATGGCACATATGATTAACTTCTGAGAATTAAGCATTGTATGCAGAGATTTTTCAGTTACCTCCTTTATTTCAGTTTTGGTGCTAACATTCCTATATGTAAAATTAGCATTTACAGTATAGGAGAGCATAACCGGCGGTATAGCAGCTACCTCTTTAAACCTAAATGAAACAACATGGCACATATGATTTACTTCTGAGAACTAAGCATTGTGTGCAGAGGTTTTGCGGCTATCTCCTTTCTTTCAGTTTTTGTGCTAACATTCCTATCTGTAAAACTAGCCTTTACACTATAGGAAAGCATAACCGGCGGTATAGCAGCTAACTCTTTAAACCTAAATGAAACAACATGGCACATATGATTTACTTCTGAGAACTAAGCATTGTGTGCAGAGATTTTTCAGTTATCTCCTTTACTTCAGTTTTGGGGCTAACATTCCTATCTGTAAAACTAGCATTTACACTATAGGAAAGCATAACCGGCGGTATAGCAGCTAACTCTTTAAACCTAAATGAAACAACATGGCACATATGGTTTACTTCTGAGAACTGAGCATTGTGTGTAGAGATTTTGCGGCTATCTCCTTTCTTTCAGTTTTTGTGCTAACATTCCTATCTGTATAACTAGCATTTACACTATAGGAAAGCATAACCGGCGGTATAGCAGCTAACTCTTTAAACCTAAATGAAACAACATGGCACATATGATTTACTTCTGAGAACTAAGCATTGTGTGCAGAGATTTTTCAGTTATCTCCTTTACTTCAGTTTTTGGTATAACATTCCTATGTGTAAAACTAGCATTTACACTATAGGAACGCATAACCGGCGGTATAGCAGCTAACTCTTTAAACCTAAATGAAACAACATGGCACATATGGTTTACTTCTGAGAACTAAGCATTGTGTGTAGATATTTTGCGGCTATCTCCTTTACTTCAGATTTTGTGCTGACATTCATATATTTATACTCGCATTTACTATATAGGAAAGCATAAATGAGGGTAGAGCAGCTAACTCTTTAAACCTAAATGAAACAACATGGCACATATGGTTTACTTCTGAGAACTAAGCATTGTGTGCAGAGATTTTTCAGCTATCTCCTTTACTTCAGATTTTGTGCTAACATTCATATATTTATACTCGCATTTACTATATAGGAAAGCATAACTGAGGGTAGAGCAGCTAACTCTTTAAACCTAAATGAAACAACATGGCACGTATGGTTTACTTCTGAAAACTAAGCATTGTGTGCAGAGATTTTGCGGCTATATTCTTTCTTTCAGTTTTTGTGCTAACATTCCTATCTGTAAAACTAGCATTTACACTATAAGAAAGCCGAATGGGCAGTATAGCAGCTAACTCTTTAAACCTAAATGAAACAACATGGCACTTATGATTTAATTCTGAGAACTAAGCATTGTGTGCAGATATTATTCAGCTATCTCCTTTACTTCAGGGTTTGTCCTAACATTCATATCTGTAAAACTAGCATTTACACTATAGGAAAGCATAACCAGCGGTATAGCAGCTAACTCTTTAAACCTAAATGAAACAACATGGCACCTATCATTTACTTCTGAGAACTAAGCATTGTGTGCAGAGATTTTGCGGCTATCTCCTTTCTTTCAGTTTTTGTGCTAACATTCCTATCTGTAAAACTAGCTTTTACACTATAGGAAAGCCTAACCGGCGGTATAGCAGCTACCTCTTTAAACCTAAATGAAACAACGTGGCACATATGATTTACTTCTGAGAACAAAGCATTGCGTGCAGAGATTTTTCAGCTATCTCCTTTACTTCAGATTTTGTGCTAACATTCATATTTTTATACTCGCATTTACTATATAGAAAAGCATAACTGAGGGTATAGCAGCTAACTCTTTAAACCTAAATGAAACAACATGGCACATATGGTTTACTTCTGAAAACTAAGCACTGTGTGCAGAGATTTTGCGGCTATCTCCTTTCTTTCAGTTTTTGTGCTAACATTCCTATCTGTAAAACTAGCATTTACACTATAGGAAAGCATAACCGGCGGTATAGCAGCTAACTCTTTAAACCTAAATGAAACAACATGGCACATATGATGTACTTCTTAGAACTAAGCATTGTGTGCAGAGATTTTGCGGCTATCTCCTTTCTTTCAGTTTTTGTGCTAACATTCCTATCTGTAAAACTAGCCTTTACACTATAGGAAATCCTAAACGGCGGTATAGCAGCTAACTCTTTAAACCTAAATGAGACAACATGGCACATATACTTTACTTCTGAGAATTAAGCATTGTGTGCAGAATTTTTTCAGTTATCTCCTTTACTTCAGTTTTGGTGCTAACATTCCTATCTGTAAAACTAGCATTTACACTATAGGAAAGCATAACCGGCCGTATAGCAGCTAACTCTTTAAATGTAAATGAAACAACATGGCACATATGATTTACTTCTGAGAACTAAGCATTGCGTGCAGAGGTTCTGCGGCTATCTCCTTTCTTTCAGTTTTTGTGCTAACATTCCTATCTGTAAAACTAGCATTTACACTATAGGAAAGCATATCCGGCGGTATAGCAGCTAACTCTTTAAACCTAAATGAAACAACATGGCACCTATCATTTACTTCTGAGAACTAAGCATTGTGTGCAGAGATTTTGCGGCTATCTCCTTTCTTTCAGTTTCTGTGCTAACATTCCTATCTGTAAGACTAGCATTTACACTATAGGAAATCATAACCGGCGGTATAGCAGCTAACTCTTTCAACCTAAATGAAACACCATGGCACATATGATTTACTTCTGAAAACTAAGCTCTGTGTGCAGAGACTTTGCGGCTATCTCCTTTCTTTCAGTTTTTGTGCTCACATTCCTATCTGTAAAACTAGCTTTTACACTATAGGAAAGCCTAACCGGCGGTATAGCAGCTAACTCTTTAAACCTAAATGAAACAACATGGCACATATGATTTACTTCTGAGAACTATGCATTGTGTGCAGAGATTTTGCGACTATCTCCTTTCTTTCAGTTTTTGTGCTAACATTCCTATCTGTAAAACTAGCTTTTACACTATAGGAAAGCATAACCGGCGGTATAGCAGCTAACTTTTTAAACCTAAATGAAACAACATGGCACATATGATTTACTTCTGAGAACTAAGCATTGTGTGCAGAGATTTTTCAGTTATCTCCTTTACTTCAGTTTTGGAGCTAACATTCCTATCTGTAAAACTAGCATTTACACTATAGGAAAGCCTAACGGGCAGTATAGCAGCTAACTCTTTAAACCTAAATGAAACAACATGGCACTTATGACTTACTTCTGAGAACTAAGCATTGTGTGCAGAGATTATTCAGCTATCTTCTTTACTTCAGATTTTGTGCTAACATTCATATCTGTAAAACTAGCATTTACACTATAGGAAAGCCTAACCGGCGGTATAGCAGCTACCTCTTTGAACCTAAATGAAACAACATGGCACATATGCTTTACTTCTGAGAACTAAGCATTGTGTGCAGAGATTTTTCAGTTATCTCCTTTACTTCAGTTTTGGTGCTAACATTCCTATGTGTAAAACTAGCATTTACACTATAGGAAAGCATAACCGGTGGTATAGCAGCTAACTCTTTAAACCTAAATTAAACAACATGGCACATATGGTTTACTTCTGAGAACTAATCATTGTGTGCAGAGATTTTGCGGCTATCTCCTTTCTTTCAGTTTTTGTGCTAATATTCCTATCTGTAAAACTAGCATTTACATTATAGGAAAGCATAACCGGCGGTATAGCAGCTAACTCTTTAAAACTAAAGGAAACAACATGGCACGTATGGTTTACTTCTGAGAACTAAGCATTGTGTGCAGAGATTATTCAGCTATCTCCTTTACCTCAGATTTTGTGAAAACATTCATACCTTTATACTCGCACTTACTATATACGAAAGCATAACTGAGGGTATAGCAGCTAATTCTTGAAACCTGAATGAAACAACATGGCACATATGATTTACTTCTGAGAACTAAGCATTGTGTGCAGAGAGTTTGCGGCTATCTCCTTTCTTCAGTTTTTGTGCTAACATTTCTATCTGTAAAACTAGCATTTACACTATAGGAAAGCATAACCGGCGGTATAGCAGCTAACTGTATAAACGTAAATGAAACAACATGGCACATATGATTTACTTCTTAGAACTAAGTATTGTGTGCAGAGACTCTGCGGCTATCTCCTTTCTTTCAGTTTTTGTGCTACCATTCCTATCTCTAAAACTAGCATTTACACTATAGGAAAGCATAACCGGCGGTATAGCAGCTAACTCTTTAAACCTAAATGAAACAACATGACACATATGATTTACTTCTGATAATTAAGCATTGTGTGCAGAGATTTTTCAGTTATCTCCTTTACTTCAGTTTTTGTGCTAACATTGCTATCTGTAAAACTAGCATTTATACTATAGGAAAGCATAACCGGCGGTATAGCAGCTAACTGTTTAAACGTAAATGAAACAACATGGCACGTATGATTTACTTCTGTGAACTAAGCATTGTGTGCAGAGATTTTTCAGCTATCTCCTTTACTTCAGATTTTGTGCTAACATTCATATCTTTATACTCGCATTTACTATATACGAAAGCATAACTGAGTGTATAGCAGCTAATTCTTGAAACCTGAATGAAACAACATGGCACATATGATTTCCTTCTGAGAACTAAACATTGTGTGCAGATTATTGCGGCTATCTCCTTTCTTTCAGTTTTTGTGCTAACATTCCTATCTTTAAAACTAGCTTTTACACTAAAGGAAAGCCTAACCGGCGGTATAGCAGCTACCTCTTTAAATCTAAATGAAACATCATGGCACATATGATTTACTCATGAGAACTAAGCATTGTGTGCAGAGATTTTTCAGTTATCTCCTTTACTTCAGTTTTGGTGCTAACATTCCTAAGTGTAAAACTAGCATTTACACTGTAGGAAAGCATAACCGGCGGTATAGCAGCTAACTCTTTAAAACTAAATGAAACAACATGGCACATATGGTTTACTTCTGAGAACTAAGCATTGTGGGCAGAGATTTCACGGCTATCTCCTTTCTTTCAGTTTTTGTGCTAACATTCCTATCTGTAAAACTAGCATTTACACTATAGGAAAGCATAACCTGCGATATAGCAGCTAACTCTTTAAATCTAAATGAAACAACATGGCACATATGATTTAGTTCTGAGAACTAAGCATTGTGTGCAGAGATTTTTCAGCTATCTCCTTTACTTCACATTTTGTGCTAACATTCATATTTTTATACTCACATTTACTATATAGGAAAGCATAACTGAGGGTATAGCAGCTAACTCTTTAAACCTAAATGAAACAACATGTCACATATGCTTTACTTCTGAGAACTAAGCATTGTGTGCAGAGTTTGTGGCTATCTCCTTACTTTCAGTTTTTGTGGTAACTTTCCTATCTGAAAAGCTAGCATTTACACTATAGGAAAGCCTAACGGGCAGTATAGAAGCTAACTCTTTAAACCTAAATGAAACAACATGGCACATATGATTTACTTCTGAGAACTAAGCATTCTGTGCAGAGATTTTTCAGCTATCTCCTTTACTTCAGATTTTGTGCTAACATTCATATCTTTATACTCGCATTTACTATATACGAAAGCATAACTGAGTGTATAGCAGCTAATTCTTGAAACCTGAATGAAACAACATGGCACATATGATTTACTTCTGAGAACTAAGCATTGTGTGCAGAGATTTTGCGGCTATCTCCTTTCTTTCAGTTTTTGTGCTAACATTCCTATCTGTAAAACTAGCTTTTACACTATAGGAAAGCCTAACTGGCGTTATAGCAGCTACCTCTTTAAATCTAAATGAAACAACATGGCACATATGTTTTACTTCTGAGAACTAAGCATTGTGTGCAGAGATTTTGCGGCTATCTCCTTTCTTTCAGTTTTTGTGGTAACATACCTATCTGTAAAACTAGCATTTACACTGTAGGAAAGCCTAACCGGTGGTATAGCAGCTAACTCTTTAAACCTAAATGAAACAACATGGCACATATTTTACTTCTGATAATTAAGCATTGTGTTCAGAGATTTTTCAGTTATCTCCTTTACTTCAGTTTTGGTGCTAACATTCCTATCTGTAAAACTTCCATTTACAGTATAGGAAAGCATAACCGGCGGTATAGCAGCTAACTCTTTAAATGTAAATGAAACAACATGGCACATATGATTTACTTCTGAGAACTAAGCATTTTGTGCAGAGATTTTCCGCTATTTCCTTTCTTCCAGTTTTTGTGCTAACATTCCTCTCTGTAAAACTAGCATTTACACTATAGGAAAGCCTAACGGGCAGTATAGCAGCTAACTCTTTAAACCTAAATGAAACAACATATCAGATATGATTTACTTCTGAGAACTAAGCATTGTGTGCAGAGATTTTTCAGCTATCTCCTTTACTTCAGATTTTGTGCCAATATTCATATCTTTATACTCGCACTTACTATATACGAAAGCATAACTGAGGGTATAGCAGCTAATTCTTGAAACCTGAAAGAAACAACATGGCACATATGATTCCCTTCTGCGAACTAAGCATTGTGTGCAGAGATTTTGTGGCTATCTCCTTTCTTTCCGTTTTTGTGCTAACATTCCTATCTGTAAAACTACCATTTACACTATAGGAAAGCATAACCGGCGGTATAGGAGCTAACTCTTTAAACCTAAATGAAACAACATGGCACATATGATTTACTTCTGAGAACTAAGCATTGTGTGCAGAGACTTTGCGGCTATCTCTTTTCTTTCAGTTTTTGTGGTAACTTTCCTATATGTAAAACTAGCATTTACACTATAGGAAAGCCTAACGGGCAGTATAGCAGCTAACTCTTTAAACCTAAATGAAAAAACATGGCACATATGGTTTACTTCTGAGAACTAAGCATGGTGTGCAGAGATTTTTCAGCTATCTCCTTTACTTCAGATTTTGTGCTAACATTCATAACTTTATACTCGCATTTACTATATACAAAAGCATAATTGAGGGTATAGCAGCTAATTCTTGAAACCTGAATGAAACAACATGGCACATATGATTTCCTTCTGAGATTTAAGCATTGTGTGCAGAGATTTTTCGGCTATCTATTTTCTTTCAATTTTTGGGCTAACATTCCTCTCTGTAAAATAGCATTTACAATATAGGAAAGCATAACCGGCGGTATACCAGCTAACTCTTTAAACCTAAATGAATCAACATGTCACATATGATTTACTTCTGAGAACTAAGCATTGTGTGCAGAGGTTTTGTGGCTATCTCCTTTCTTTCAGTTTTTGTTCTAATATTCCTAACTGTAAAACTAGCATTTACACTATAGGGAAGCATAACTGGCGGTATAACAGCTAACTCTTTAAACCTAAATGAAACATATGGCACATATAATTTCCGTCTGAGAACTAAGCATTGTGGGCAGAGATTTTGCAGCTATGTCCTTTCTTTCAGTTTTTGTGCTAACATTCCTCTCGGTAAAACTAGCATTTACAGTATAGGAAAGCATAACCGGCGGTATAGCAGCTAACTCTTTAAATCTAAATGAAACAACATGGCACATATGATTTACTTCAGAGAACTAAACATTGTGTGGAGAGATTTTGCGGCTATCTCCTTTCTTTCAGGTTTTGTGCTAACGTTCCTATCTGTAAAACTAGCAGTTAGAGTATAGGAAAGCATAACCGGCAGTATAGCAGCTAACTCTTTAAACCTAAATGAAACAACATGGCACATATGATTTACTTCTGAGAATTAAGCATTTTGTGCAGACATTTTGCAGCTATCTCCTTTACTTCAGTTTTTGTCCAAACATTACTATCTTTAAAACTAACTTTTACACTATAAGAAAGCATAACCGGCGGTATAGCAGCTAACTCTTTAAACCTAAATAAAACAACATGGCACATATGATTTACTTCTGAGAACTAAGCATTGTGTGGAGAGAATTTGCAGCTATCTCCTTTCTTTCAGTTTTTGTGCTAAAATTCCGATCTGTAAAACTAGCATTTACAATATAGGGAAGCATAACCGGTAGTATAGCAGCTAACTCTTTAAACCTAAATGAAACAACACGGCACATGTGATTTACTTCTGAGAAGTAAGCATTGTGTGTAGAGATTTTGCAGCTATCTCCTTTTCTTCAGTTTTTGTGCTAACATTCCTACCTGTAAAGCTAGCATTTACACTATAGGAAAACATAACCGGCGGTATAGCAGCTAACTCTTTAAAACTAAATGATACTACATGGCACATATGATTTACTTCTGAGAACTAAGCATTGTGTGCAGAGATTTTGCAGCTATCTCCTTTCCTTCAGTTTTTGTGCTAATATTCCTATCTCTAAAACTACAGTTTACACTATAGGAAAGCATAACGGGCGGTATAGCAGCTAACTCTTTAAACCTAAATGAAACAATATGGCACATATGATTTACTTCTGAAAACTAAACACTGTGTCCAGAGATTTTGCCGCTATCTCCTTTGCTTCAGTTTCTGTGTTAACAATCCTATCTCTAAAACTAGCATTTACTATATAGGAAAGCATAACCGACGGTATATCAGCTATCTCTTGAAATGTAAATGAAACAACATGGCACATATGATTTACTTCTGATACCTAAGCATTGTGTGCAGAGATTTTGCAGCTATTTCCTTTCTTTCATTTTTTGTGCTAATATTCCTATCTCTCAAATTAGCTTTTACACTATAGGATAGCATAACCGGGGGTATAGCAGCTAACTCTTTAAACCTATTTGAAAAAGCATTGCCCATATGATTTACTTCTGAGAACTCAGCATTGTGTGCTGAGATTTTGCAGCTATCTCCTTTCCTTCAGTTTTTCTGCTCACATTCCTATCTCTAAAACTAGTATTCCCTATATAGGAAAGCATAACCGAGGGTATAGCAGCTATCTCTTTAAAACTAAATGAAACAACATGGCACATATGATTTACTTCTGAGAACAAAGCATTGTGTTCAGAGATTTTGCAGCTATCTCCTTTCCTTCAGTTTTTGTGCTAACATTCCTATCTCTAAAACTGGCACTTACTTCTTAGAACTCAGCATAGTGTGCTGAGTTTTTGCAGCTCTCTCCTTTCTTTCAGTTTTTGTGCTAACATTCCTGTGTATAAAACTAGCATTTACTATATACGAAAGCATAACCGAGGGTATAGTAGCTAACTCTTGAAACCAAAATGAAACAACATGGCTCGTATGATTTACTCCTGAGGACTCAGCACTGTGTGCAGAGATTTTGCAGCTATCTCCTTTCCCTCAGTTTTTGTGATAACATTCATATCTTTATACTAGCATTTACTATAAATGAAAGCATAACTGAGGGTATAGCAGCTAACTCTTGAAATCTAAATGAAACAACATGGCAGATATGATTTACTTCTGAGAAACAAGCATTGTGTGCAGAGGTTTTGTAGCTATCTCCTTTCCTTCAGTTTTTGTGCTAACTTTCATATCTTTATACTAGCATTTAATATATACGAAAACATAACCGAGAGTATAGTACCTAACTCTTGAAACTGAAATGAAACAACATGGCACATATGATTTACTTCTGAGAACTAAGCATTGTGTGCAGAGACTTTGCAGCTATCTCCTTTCCTTCAGTTTTTGTGCTTACATTCCTATCTCTAAAAGTGGCATTTACTGTATGGGAAAGCATAACCGAGTGTACAGCAGCTAAGTCGTGAAATGTAAATGAAACAACATGGCACATATGATTTACTTCTGAGAACTAAGCATTGTGTGCAGAGATTTTGCAGCTATCTCTTTTCCTTCAGTTTTTGTGCTAACATTCCTATCTCTAAAACTACAATTTACACTATAGGAAAGCATAACCGGTGGTATAGCAGCTAACTCTTTAAACCTAAATGAAACAACAAGGCACATGCGATTTACTCTTGAGAACTAAGCATTGTGTGCAGAGATTTTGCAGCTATCTCCATTCCTTCAGTTTTTGTGGTAACATTCCTATCTCTAAAACTAGCATTTACTGTATAGGAAAGCATAACCGAGGGTATAGCAGCTAACTCTTGAAACCTAAATGAAACAACATGGCACATATGATTTACTTCTGAGAACTAAGCATTGTGTGCAGAGATTTTGCAGCTATCTCCTTTCCTTCAGTATTTGTGCTAACATTCCTATCTCTAATACAAGCATTTACCCTATAGTAAAGCATAACCAGGGATATAGCAGCTAACTCTTGAATCCTACCTGCGAAAGCATGGTACATATGATTTACTTCTGAGAACTAATCATTGTGTGCACATATTTTGCAGCTATCTTCTTTCCTTCACTCTTTGTGCTAACCTTTCGATCTCTAAAACTAGCCTTTACTATCTAAGAAAGCATAACCGAGGGTATAGCAGCTAACTTTTTAAACCTAAAAGAAACAACATGGCACATGTGATTTACTTCTGAGAAATAATCGTTATGTGCAGAGATTTTGCATCTATATCCTTTGCTTCAGTTTTTGTGCTAACATTCATAACTTTATACTAGCGTATACAATATACGAAAGCATAACCGAAGTTTTAGCAGCTAAATCTTGATACCTAAATGAAACAACATGGCACATATGATTTACTTCTGAGAACTAAGCATTGTGTGCAGAGGTTTTGCAGCTATCTCCTCTCCTTCAGTTTTGTGCTAACATTCTTATCTCTAAAACCAGCATTTACAATATACGTAAGCATAACCGAGGGTTTAGCAAGTAACTCTCTAAACCTAAGTGAAAAACATGTCACATATGAATAACTTCTGAGAACCAAGCATTGTGTGCAGAGATTTTGCAGCTATGTCCTTTATTCCAGTTTTTGTTCTTCCATTCCTATCTCTGAATCCAGCATTTACTATATAGGAAAGCATAACAGAGGGTATAGGAGCTAACTCTTGAAAACTAAATGAAACAACATGGTACATATGATTTACTTCTGAGAACTAAGCATTGTGTGCAGAGATTATTCAGCTATCTCCTTTACTTCAGATTTTGTGCTAACATTCATATCTGTAAAACTAGCATTTACACTATAGGATAGCATAACCGGCGGTATAGCAGCTAACTCTTTAAACCTAAATGAAACAACATGGCACCTATCATTTTCTTCTGAGAACTAAGCATTGTGTGCAGAGATTTTGCGGCTATCTCCTTTCTTTCAGTTTTTGTACTAACATTCCTATCTGTAAAACTAGCATTTACACTATAGGAAATCATAACCGGCGGTATAGCAGCTAACTCTTTAAACCTAAATGAAACAACATGGCACATATGATTTACTTCTGAGAACTAAGCATTGTGTGCAGAGATTTTTCAGTTATCTCCTTTACTTCAGTTTTGGGGCTAACATTCCTATCTGTAAAACAAGCATTTACACTATAGGAAAGCATAACCGGCGGTATAGCAGCTAACTCTTTAAACCTAAATGAAACAACATGGCACCTATCATTTACTTCTGAGAACTAAGCATTGTGTGCAGAGATTTTGCGGCTATCTCCTTTCTTTCAGTTTTTGTGCTAACATTCCTATCTGTAAAACTAGCATTTACACTATAGGAAATCAGAACCGGCGGTATAGCAGCTAACTCTTTAAACCTAAATGAAACAACAAGGCACCTATCATTTACTTCTGAGAACTAAGCATTGTGTGCAGAGACTTTGCGACTATCTCCTTTCTTTCAGTTTTTGTGGTAACTTTCCTATCAGTAAAACTAGCATTTACACTATAGGAAATCCTAACGGGCAGTATAGCAGCTAACTCTTTAAACCTAAATGAAACAACATGGCACTTACGACTTACTTCTGAGAACTAAGCATTGTGTGCAGAGATTATTCAGCTATCTTCTTTACTTCAGATTTTGTGCTAACCTTCATATCTGTAAAACTAGCATTTACACTATAGGAAAGCATAACCGGCGGTATAGCAGCTAGCTCTTTAAACCTAAATGAAACAACATCGCACATATGATTTACTTCTGAGAACTAAGCATTGTGTGCAGAAATTTTGCGGCTATCTCCTTTCTTTCAGTTTTTGTGCTAACATTCCTATCTGTAAAACTAGCATTTACACTATAGGAAATCATAACCGGCGGTATATCAGCTAACTCTTTAAACCTAAATGAAACAACATGGCACATATGATTTACTTCTGAGAACTAAGCATTGTGTGCAGAAATTTTGCGGCTATCTCCTTTCTTTCAGTTTTTGTGCTAACATTCCTATCTGTAAAACTAGCTTTTACACTATAGGAAAGCCTAACCGGCGGTAGAGCAGCTACCTCTTTAAACCTAAATGAAACAACATGGCACATATGCTTTACTTCTGAGAACTAAGCATTGTGTGCAGAGATTTTTCAGTTATCTCCTTTACTTCAGTTTTGGTGCTAACATTCCTACGTGTAAAACTAGCATTTACACTATAGGAAAGCATTACCGGCGGTATAGCAGCTAACTCTTTAAACCTAAATGAAACAACATGGCACATATGGTTTACTTCTGAGAACTATGCATTGCGTACAGAGACTTTGCGGCTATCTCCTTTCTTTCAGTTTTTGTGCTTACATTCCTATCTGTAAAACTAGCCTTTACACTATAGGAAATCCTAAACGGCGGTATAGCAGCTAACTCTTTAAACCTAAATGAAACAACATGGCACATATGCTTTACTTCTGAGAACTAAGCATTGTGTGCAGAGATTTTGCAGTTATCTCCTTTACTTCAGTTTTGGTGCTAACATTCCTATCTGTAAAACTAGCATTTACACTATAGGAAAGCATAACCGGCCGTATAGCAGCTAACTCTTTAAATGTAAATGAAACAACATGGCACATATGATTTACTTCTGAGAACTAGGCATTGTGTGCAAAGGTTTTGCGGCTATCTCCTTTCTTTCAGTTTTTGTGCTAACATTCCTATCTGTAAAACTAGCATTTACAATATAAGAAAGCCTAACGGGCAGTATAGCAGCTAACTCTTTAAACCTAAATGAAACAACATGGCACTTATGATTTACTTCTGGGAACTAAGCATTGTGTGCAGAGACTATTCATGTATCTCCTTTACTTCAGATTTTGTGCTAAAATTCATATCTGTAAAACTAGCATTTACACTATAGGAAAGCATAACTGGCGGTATAGCAGCTAACATTTAAACCTAAATGAAACAACATGGCACCTATCATTTACTTCTGAGAACTAAGCATTGTGTGCAGAGATTTTGCGGCTTTCTCATTTCTTTCAGTTTTTGTGCTAACATTCCTATCTGTAAAACTAGCATTTACACGATAGGAAATCATAACCGGCGGTATAGCAGCTAACTCTTTAAGCCTAAATGAAACAACATGGCACATATGATTTACTTCTGAGAACTAAGCATTGTGTGCAGAGACTTTGCGGCTATCTCCTTTCTTTCAGTTTTTGTGGTAACTTTCCTATCTGTAAAACTGGCATTTACACTATAGGAATGCCTAACGGGAGTATAGCAGCTAACTCTTTAAACCTAAATGAAACAACATCGCACATATGATTTAGCTCTGAGAACTAAGCATTGTGTGCAGAGAATTTTCAGCTATCTCCTTTACTTCAGATTTTGTGCTAACATTCATATCTTTATACTCGCATTTACTATATACGAAAGCATAACTGAGTGTATAGCAGCTAATTCTTGAGACCTGGATGAAACAACATGGCACATATGATTTACTTCTGAGAACTAAGCATTGTGTGCAGAGATTTCGCAGCTATCTCCTTTCTTTCAGTTTTTGTGCTAACATTCCTATCTGTAAAATTAGCTTTTACACTATAGGAAAGCCTAACCGGCGGTATAGCAGCTACCTCTTTAAACCTAAATGAAACAACATGGCACATATGATTTACTTCTGAGAACAAAGCATTGTGTGCAGAGATTTTGCGGCTATCTCCTTTCTTTAAGTTTTTGTGCTAACATTCCTATCTGTAAAACTAGCATTTACACTATAGGAAAGCATAACCGGCGGTATAGCAGCTAACTCTTTAAACCTAAATGAAACAACATGGCACATATGATTTACTTCTGAGAACTAAGCATTGTGTGCAGAGATTTTTCAGTTATCTCCTTTACTTCAGTTTTGGGGCTAACATTCCTACCTGTAAAACTAGCATTTACACTATAGGAAAGCATAACCGGCGGTATAGCAGCTAACTCTTTAACCTAAATGAAACAACATGGCACATATGGTTTACTCTGAGAACTGAGCATTGTGTGTAGAGATTTTGCGGCTATCTCATTTCTTTCAGTTTTTGTGCTAACATTCCTATCTGTAAAACTAGCATTTACACTATAGGAAAGCATAACCGGCGGTATAGCAGCTAACTCTTTAAACCTAAATGAAACAACATGGCACATATGATTTACTTCTGAGAACTAAGCATTGTGTGCAGAGATTTTTAAGTTATCTCCTTTACTTCAGTTTTGGGCTAACATTCCTATGTGTAAAACTAGCATTTACACTATAGGAAAGCATAACCGGCAGTATAGCAGCTAACTCTTTAAACCTAAATGAAACAACATGGCACATATGGTTTACTTCTGAGAACTAAGCATTGTGTGTAGAGATTTTGCGGCTATCTCCTTTACTTCAGATTTTGTGCTAACATTCATATATTTATACTCGCATTTACTATATAGGAAAGCATAAATGAGGGTAGAGCAGCTAACTCTTTAAACCTAAATGAAACAATATGGCAGATATGGTTTACTTCTTAGAACTAAGCATTGTGTGCAGAGATTTGTCAGCTATCTCCTTTACTTCAGATTTTGTGCTAACATTCATATATTTATACTCGCATTTACTATATAGGAAAGCATAACTGAGGGTAGAGCAGCTAACTCTTTAAACCTGAATGAAACAACATGGCACGTATGGTTTACTTCTGAAAACTAAGCATTGTGTGCAGAGATTTTGTGGCTATCTCCTTTCTTTCAGTTTTTGTGCTAACATTCCTATCTGTAAAACTAGCATTTACACTATAAGAAAGCCTAATGGGCAGTATAGCAGCTAACTCTTTAAACCTAAATGAAACAACATGGCACTTATGATTTACTTCTGAGAACTAAGCATTGTGTGCAGAGATTATTCAGCTATCTCCTTTACTTCAGATTTTGTGCTAACATTCATATCTGTAAAACTAGCATTTACACTATAGGAAAGCATAACCGGCGGTATAGCAGCTAACTCTTTAAACCTAAATGAAACAACATGGCACCTATCATTTACTTCTGAGAACTAAGCATTGTGTGCAGAGATTTTGCGGCTATCTCCTTTCTTTCAGTTTTTGTGCTAACATTCCTATCTGTAAAACTAGCTTTTACACTATAGGAAAGCCTAACCGGCGGTATAGCAGCTACCTCTTTAAACCTATATGAAACAACATGGCACATATAATTTACTTCTGAAAACTATGCATTGTGTGCAGAGATTTTTCAGCTATCTCCTTTACTTCAGATTTTGTGCAAACATTCATATTTTTATACCCGCATTTACTATATAGGAAAGCATAACTGAGGGTACAGCAGCTAACTCTTTAAACCTAAATGAAACAACATGGCACTTATGGTTTACTTCTGAAAACTAAGCATTGTGTGCAGAGATTTTGCGGCTATCTCCTTTCTTTCAGTTTTTGTGCTAACATTCCTATCTGTAAAACTAGCATTTACACTATAGGAAAGCATAACCGGTGGTATAGCAGCTAACTCTTTAAATGTAAATGA
This sequence comes from Dasypus novemcinctus, assembly GCF_030445035.2. Lineage (NCBI taxonomy): Eukaryota > Metazoa > Chordata > Mammalia > Cingulata > Dasypodidae > Dasypus > Dasypus novemcinctus. The sequence continues at coordinate 60,398 of NW_026688246.1, read as the reverse complement.
AACAACATGGCACATATGATTTACTTCTGAGAACTAAGCATTGTGTGCAGAGGTTTTGCGGCTATCTCCTTTCGTTCAGGTTTGTGCTAACATTCCTATCTGTAAAACTAGCATTTACACTATAGGAAAGCCTAACGGGCAGTATAGCAGCTAACTCTTTAAACCTAAATGAAACAACATGGCACTTATGATTTACTTCTGAGAACTAAGCATTGTGTGCAGAGACTATTCAGCTATCTCCTTTACTTCAGATTTTGTGCTAACATTCATATCTGTAAAACTAGCATTTACACTATAGGAAAGCATAACCGGCGGTATAGCAGCTAACTCTTTAAACCTAAATGAAACAACATGGCACCTATCATTTACTTCTGAGAACTAAGCATTGTGTGCAGAGATTTTGCGGCTATCTCCTTTCTTTCAGTTTTTGTGCTAACATTCCTATCTGTAAAACTAGCATTTAAACTATAGGAAAGCATTACCGGCGGTATAGCAGCTAACTCTTTAAACCTAAATGAAACAACATGGCACATATGATGTACTTCTGAGAACTAAGCATTGTGGGCAGAGATTTTGCTGCTATCTCCTTTCTTTCAGTTTTTGTGCTAACATTCCTATCTGCAAAACTAGCCTTTACACTATAGGAAATCCTATACGGCGGTATAGCAGCTAACTCTTTAAATCTAAATGAGACAACATGGCACATATGATGTACTTCTGAGAATTAAGCATTGTGTGCAGAGATTTTTCAGTTATCTCCTTTACTTCAGTTTTGGTGCTAACATTCCTATCTGTAAAACTAGCATTTACACTATAGGAAAGCATAACCGGCGGTATAGCAGCTAACTCTTTAAACCTAAATGAAACAACATGGCACATATGATTTACTTCTGAGAACTAAGCATTGTGTGCAGAGATTTTTAAGTTATCTCCTTTACTTCAGTTTTGGGCTAACATTCCTATGTGTAAAACTAGCATTTACACTATAGGAAAGCATAACCGGCAGTATAGCAGCTAACTCTTTAAACCTAAATGAAACAACATGGCACATATGGTTTACTTCTGAGAACTAAGCATTGTGTGTAGAGATTTTGCGGCTATCTCCTTTACTTCAGATTTTGTGCTAACATTCATATATTTATACTCGCATTTACTATATAGGAAAGCATAAATGAGGGTAGAGCAGCTAACTCTTTAAACCTAAATGAAACAATATGGCAGATATGGTTTACTTCTTAGAACTAAGCATTGTGTGCAGAGATTTGTCAGCTATCTCCTTTACTTCAGATTTTGTGCTAACATTCATATATTTATACTCGCATTTACTATATAGGAAAGCATAACTGAGGGTAGAGCAGCTAACTCTTTAAACCTGAATGAAACAACATGGCACGTATGGTTTACTTCTGAAAACTAAGCATTGTGTGCAGAGATTTTGTGGCTATCTCCTTTCTTTCAGTTTTTGTGCTAACATTCCTATCTGTAAAACTAGCATTTACACTATAAGAAAGCCTAATGGGCAGTATAGCAGCTAACTCTTTAAACCTAAATGAAACAACATGGCACTTATGATTTACTTCTGAGAACTAAGCATTGTGTGCAGAGATTATTCAGCTATCTCCTTTACTTCAGATTTTGTGCTAACATTCATATCTGTAAAACTAGCATTTACACTATAGGAAAGCATAACCGGCGGTATAGCAGCTAACTCTTTAAACCTAAATGAAACAACATGGCACCTATCATTTACTTCTGAGAACTAAGCATTGTGTGCAGAGATTTTGCGGCTATCTCCTTTCTTTCAGTTTTTGTGCTAACATTCCTATCTGTAAAACTAGCTTTTACACTATAGGAAAGCCTAACCGGCGGTATAGCAGCTACCTCTTTAAACCTATATGAAACAACATGGCACATATAATTTACTTCTGAAAACTATGCATTGTGTGCAGAGATTTTTCAGCTATCTCCTTTACTTCAGATTTTGTGCAAACATTCATATTTTTATACCCGCATTTACTATATAGGAAAGCATAACTGAGGGTACAGCAGCTAACTCTTTAAACCTAAATGAAACAACATGGCACTTATGGTTTACTTCTGAAAACTAAGCATTGTGTGCAGAGATTTTGCGGCTATCTCCTTTCTTTCAGTTTTTGTGCTAACATTCCTATCTGTAAAACTAGCATTTACACTATAGGAAAGCATAACCGGTGGTATAGCAGCTAACTCTTTAAATGTAAATGAAACAACATGGCACATATGATTTACTTCTGAGAACTAAGCATTGTGTGCAGAGGTTTTGCGGCTATCTCCTTTCGTTCAGGTTTGTGCTAACATTCCTATCTGTAAAACTAGCATTTACACTATAGGAAAGCCTAACGGGCAGTATAGCAGCTAACTCTTTAAACCTAAATGAAACAACATGGCACTTATGATTTACTTCTGAGAACTAAGCATTGTGTGCAGAGACTATTCAGCTATCTCCTTTACTTCAGATTTTGTGCTAACATTCATATCTGTAAAACTAGCATTTACACTATAGGAAAGCATAACCGGCGGTATAGCAGCTAACTCTTTAAACCTAAATGAAACAACATGGCACCTATCATTTACTTCTGAGAACTAAGCATTGTGTGCAGAGATTTTGCGGCTATCTCCTTTCTTTCAGTTTTTGTGCTAACATTCCTATCTGTAAAACTAGCATTTAAACTATAGGAAAGCATTACCGGCGGTATAGCAGCTAACTCTTTAAACCTAAATGAAACAACATGGCACATATGATGTACTTCTGAGAACTAAGCATTGTGGGCAGAGATTTTGCTGCTATCTCCTTTCTTTCAGTTTTTGTGCTAACATTCCTATCTGCAAAACTAGCCTTTACACTATAGGAAATCCTATACGGCGGTATAGCAGCTAACTCTTTAAATCTAAATGAGACAACATGGCACATATGATGTACTTCTGAGAATTAAGCATTGTGTGCAGAGATTTTTCAGTTATCTCCTTTACTTCAGTTTTGGTGCTAACATTCCTATCTGTAAAACTAGCATTTACACTATAGGAAAGCATAACCGGCGGTATAGCAGCTAACTCTTTAAACCTAAATGAAACAACATGGCACATATGATTTACTTCTGAGAACTAAGCATTTTGTGCAGAGATTTTTCAGTTATCTCCTTTACTTCAGTTTTGGGGTTAACATTCCTATCTGTAAAACTAGCATTTACACTATAGGAAAGCATAACCGGCGGTATAGCAGCTAACTCTTTAAACGTAAATGAAACAACATGGCACATATGATTTACTTCTGAAAACTAAGCATTGTGTGCAGAGATTTTTCAGCTATCTTCTTTACTTCAGATTTTGTGCAAACATTCATATTTTTATACTCGCATTTACTATATAGGAAAGCATAACTGAGGGTATAGCAGCTAACTCTTTAAACCTAAATGAAACAACATGGCACTTATGATTTACTTCTGAGAACTAAGAATTGTGTGCAGAGGTTTTGCGGCTATCTCCTTTCTTTCAGGTTTGTGCTAACATTCCTATCTGTAAAACTAGCATTTACACTATAGGAAAGCCTAACGGGCAGTATAGCAGCTAACTCTTTAAACCTAAATGAAACAACATGGCACTTATGATTTACTTCTGAGAACTAAGCATTGTGTGCAGAGACTATTCAGCTATCTCCTTTACTTCAGATTTTGTGCTAACATTCATATCTGTAAAACTAGCATTTACACTATAGGAAAGCATAACTGGCGGTATAGCAGCTAACTCTTTAAACCTAAATGAAACAACATGGCACCTATCATTTACTTCTGAGAACTAAGCATTGTGTGCAGAGATTTTGCGGCTATCTCCTTTCTTTCAGTTTTTGTGCTAACATTCCTATCTGTAAAACTAGCATTTACACTATAGGAAATCATAACCAGCGGTATAGCAGCTAACTCTTTAAACCTAAATGAAACAACATGGCACATATAATTTACTTCTGAGAACTAAGCATTGTGTGCACAGACTTTGCGGCTATCTCCTTTCTTTCAGTTTTTGTGGTAACTTTCCTATCTGTAAAACTAGCATTTACACTATAGGAAAGCATAACCGGCGGTATAGCAGCTAACTCTTTAAACCTAAATGAAACAACATGGCACATATGATTTACTTCTGAAAACTAAGCATTGTGTGCAGAGATTTTTCAGCTATCTCCTTTACTTCAGATTTTGTGCTAACATTCATATTTTTATACTCGCATTTACTATATAGGAAAGCATAACTGAGGGTATAGCAGCTAACTCTTTAAACCTAAATGAAACAACATGGCACATATGATTTACTTCTGAGAATTAAGCATTGTGTGCAGAGATTTTTCAGTTATCTCCTTTACTTTAGTTTTGGTGCTAACATTCCTATCTGTAAAACTAGCATTTACACTATAGGAAAGCATAACCGGCGGTATAGCAGCTAACTCTTTAAATGTAAATGAAACAACATGGCACATATGATTTACTTCTGAGAACTAAGCATTGTGTGCAGAGGTTTTGCGGCTATCTCCTTTCTTTCAGGTTTGTGCTAACATTCCTATCTGTAAAACTAGCATTTACACTATAGGAAATCATAACCGGCGGTATAGCAGCTAACTCTTTAAACCTAAATGAAACAACATGGCACATATGATTTACTTCTGAGAACTAAGCATTGTGTGCAGAGACTTTGCGGCTATCTCCTTTCTTTCAGTTTTTGTGGTAACTTTCCTCTCTGTAATACTAGCATTTACACTATAGGAAAGCCTAACGGGAGTATAGCAGCTATCTCTTTAAACCTAAATGAAACCACATCGCACATATGATTTAGTTCTGAGAACTAAGCATTGTGTGCAGGGATTTTTCAGCTATCTCCTTTACTTCAGATTTTGTGCTAACATTCATATCTTTATACTCGCATTTACTATATACGAAAGCATAACTGAGTGTATAGCAGCTAATTCTTGAAACCTGGATGAAACAACATGGCACATATGAGTTACTTCTGAGAACTAAGCATTGTGTGCAGAGATTTTGCGGCTATCTCCTTTCTTTCAGTTTTTGTGCTAACATTCCTATCTGTAAAACTAGCTTTTACACTATAGGAAAGCCTAACGGGCAGTATAGCAGCTAACTCTTTAAACCTAAATGAAGCAACATGGCACATATGATTTACTTCTGAGAACTAAGCATTGTGTGCAGAGATTTTTCAGCTATCTCCTTTACTTCACATTTTGTGCTAACATTCATATCTTCATACTCGCATTTACTATATACGAAAGCATAACTGAGGGTATAGTAGCTAATTCTTGAAACAGGAATGAAACAACATGGCACATATATTTTACTTCTGAGAATTAAGCATTGTGTGCAGAGATTTTGCGGCTATCTCCTTTCTTTCAGTTTTTGTGCTAACATTCCTAACTGTAAAACTAGCATTTACACTATAGGAAAGCATAACCGGCGGTATAGCAGCTAACTCTTTAAACCTAAATGAAACAACATGGCACATATGATTTACTTCTGAGAACTAAGCATTGTGTGCAGAGATTTTTCAGCTATCTCCTTTACTTCAGATTTTGTGCTAACATTCATATTTTTATACTTGCATTTACTATATAGGAAAGCATAACTGAGGGTATAGCAGCTAACTCTTTAAACCTAAATGAAACAACATGGCACATATGGTTTACTTCTGAAAACTAAGTATTGTGTGCAGAGATTTTGCGGCTATCTCCTTTCTTTCAGTTTTTGTGCTAACATTCCTATCTGTAAAACTAGCATTTACACTATAGGAAAGCATAACCGGCGGTATAGCAGCTAACTCTTTAAACCTAAATGAAACAACATGGCACATATGATGTACTTCTGAGAACTAAGCATTGTGTGCAGAGATTTTGCGGCTATCTACTTTCTTTCAGTTTTTGTGCTAAAATTCCTATCTGTAAAACTAGCCTTTACACGATAGGAAATCCTAAACTGCGGTATAGCAGCTAACTCTTTAAACCTAAATGAAACAACATGGCACATATGATTTACTTCTGAGAATTAAGCATTGTGTGCAGAGATTTTTCAGTTATCTCCTTTACTTCAGTTTTGGTGCTTACATTCCTATCTGTAAAACTTGCATTTACACTATAGGAAAGCATAACCGGCGGTATAGCAGCTAACTCTTTAAATGTAAATGAAACAACATGGCACATATGATTTACTTCTGAGAACTAAGCATTGTGTGCAGAGGTTTTGCGGCTATCTCCTTTCTTTCAGGTTTTGTGCTAATATTCCTATCTGTAAAACTAGCATTTACACTATAGGAAAGCCTAACGGGCAGTATAGCAGCTAACTCTTTAAACCTAAATGAAACAACATGGCACTTATGATTTACTTATGAGAAGTAAGGATTGTGTGCAGAGATTATTCAGCTATCTCCTTTACTTCAGATTTTGTGCTAATATTCCTATCTGTAAAACTAGCATTTACACTATAGGAAAGCATAACCGGCGGTATAGCAGCTAACTCTTTAATCCTAAATGAAACAACATGGCACATATGGTTTACTTCTGAGAACTAAGCATTGTGTGCAGAGATTTTTCAGCTATCTCCTTTACTTCAGATTTTGTGCTAACATTCATATCTTTATACTCGCATTTACTATATACGAAAGCATAACTGAGTGTGTAGCAGCTAATTCTTGAAACCTGAATGAAACAACATGGCACATATGATTTACTCCTGAGAACTAAGCATTGTGTGCAGAGATTTTGCGGCTATCTCCTTTCTTTCAGTTTTTGTGCTAACATTCCTATCTGTAAAACTAGCTTTTACACTATAGGAAAGCCTAACCGGCGGTGTAGCAGGTACCTCTTTAAACCTAAATGAAACAACATCGTACATATGATTTACTTCTGAGAACTAAGCATTGTGTGCAGAGATTTTTCAGCTATCTCTTTTACTTCAGATTTTGTGCCAACATTCATATTTTTATACTCGCATTTACTATATAGGAAAGCATAACTGAGGGTATAGTAGCTAACTCTTTAAACTAAATGAAACAACATGGCACATATGGTTTACTTCTGAAAACTAAGCATTGTGTGCAGAGATTTTGCGGCTATCTCCTTTCTTTCAGTTTTTGTGCTAACATTCCTATCTGTAAAACTAGCATTTACACTATAGGAAAGCATATCCGGCGGTATAGCAGCTAACTCTTTAAACCTAAATGAAAGAACATGGCACATATGATGTACTTCTGTGAACTAAGCATTGTGTGCAGAGATTTTGTGGCTATCTCCTTTCTTTAACTTTTGTGCTAACATTCCTATCTGTAAAACTAGCCTTTACACTATAGGAAATCCTATACGGCGGTATAGCAGCTAACTCTTTAAATCTAAATGAGACAACATGGCACATATGATGTACTTCTGAGAATTAAGCATTGTGTGCAGAGATTTTTCAGTTATCTCCTTTACTTCAGTTTTGGTGCTAACATTCCTATCTGTAAAACTAGCATTTACACTATAGGAAAGCATAACCGGCGGTATAGCAGCTAACTCTTTAAACCTAAATGAAACAACATGGCACATATGATTTACTTCTGAGAACTAAGCATTGTGTGCAGAGATTTTTCAGTTATCTCCTTTACTTCAGTTTTGGGGTTAACATTCCTATCTGTAAAACTAGCATTTACACTATAGGAAAGCATAACCGGCGGTATAGCAGCTAACTCTTTAAACCTAAATGAAACAACATGGCACATATGATTTACTTCTGAAAACTAAGCATTGTGTGCAGAGATTTTTCAGCTATCTTCTTTACTTCAGATTTTGTGCAAACATTCATATTTTTATACTCGCATTTACTATATAGGAAAGCATAACTGAGGGTATAGCAGCTAACTCTTTAAACCTAAATGAAACAACATGGCACTTATGGTTTACTTCTGAAAACAAAGCATTGTGTGCAGATATTTTGCGGCTATCTCCTTTCTTTCAGTTTTTGTGCTAACATTCCTATCTGTAAAACTAGCATTTACACTATAGGAAAGCATAACCGGCGGTATAGCAGTTAACTCTTTAAATGTAAATGAAACAACATGGCACATATGATTTACTTCTGAGAACTAAAAATTGTGTGCAGAGGTTTTGCGGCTATCTCCTTTCTTTCAGGTTTGTGCTAACATTCCTATCTGTAAAACTAGCATTTACACTATAGGAAAGCCTAACGGGCAGTATAGCAGCTAACTCTTTAAACCTAAATGAAACAACATGGCACTTATGATTTACTTCTGAGAACTAAGCATTGTGTGCAGAGACTATTCAGCTATCTCCTTTACTTCAGATTTTGTGCTAACATTCATATCTGTAAAACTAGCATTTACACTATAGGAAAGCATAACTGGCGGTATAGCAGCTAACTCTTTAAACCTAAATGAAACAACATGGCACCTATCATTTACTTCTGAGAACTAAGCATTGTGTGCAGAGATTTTGCGGCTATCTCCTTTCTTTCAGTTTTTGTGCTAACATTCCTATCTGTAAAACTAGCATTTACACTATAGGAAATCATAACCAGCGGTATAGCAGCTAACTCTTTAAACCTAAATGAAACAACATGGCACATATGATTTACTTCTGAGAACTAAGCATTGTGTGCACAGACTTTGCGGCTATCTCCTTTCTTTCAGTTTTTGTGGTAACTTTCCTATCTGTAAAACTAGCATTTACACTATAGGAAAGCATAACCGGCGGTATAGCAGCTAACTCTTTAAACCTAAATGAAACAACATGGCACATATGATTTACTTCTGAAAACTAAGCATTGTGTGCAGAGATTTTTCAGCTATCTCCTTTACTTCAGATTTTGTGCTAACATTCATATTTTTATACTCGCATTTACTATATAGGAAAGCATAACTGAGGGTATAGCAGCTAACTCTTTAAACCTAAATGAAGCAACATGGCACATATGATTTACTTCTGAGAACTAAGCATTGTGTGCAGAAATTTTTCAGCTATCTCCTTTACTTCACATTTTGTGCTAACATTCATATCTTCATACTCGCATTTACTATATACGAAAGCATAACTGAGGGTATAGTAGCTAATTCTTGAAACAGGAATGAAACAACATGGCACATATATTTTACTTCTGAGAATTAAGCATTGTGTGCAGAGATTTTGCGGCTATCTCCTTTCTTTCAGTTTTTGTGCTAACATTCCTAACTGTAAAACTAGCATTTACACTATAGGAAAGCATAACCGGCGGTATAGCAGCTAACTCTTTAAACCTAAATGAAACAACATGGCACATATGATTTACTTCTGAGAACTAAGCATTGTGTGCAGAGATTTTTCAGCTATCTCCTTTACTTCAGATTTTGTGCTAACATTCATATTTTTATACTTGCATTTACTATATAGGAAAGCATAACTGAGGGTATAGCAGCTAACTCTTTAAACCTAAATGAAACAACATGGCACATATGGTTTACTTCTGAAAACTAAGTATTGTGTGCAGAGATTTTGCGGCTATCTCCTTTCTTTCAGTTTTTGTGCTAACATTCCTATCTGTAAAACTAGCATTTACACTATAGGAAAGCATAACCGGCGGTATAGCAGCTAACTCTTTAAACCTAAATGAAACAACATGGCACATATGATGTACTTCTGAGAACTAAGCATTGTGTGCAGAGATTTTGCGGCTATCTCCTTTCTTTCAGTTTTTGTGCTAAAATTCCTATCTGTAAAACTAGCCTTTAAACGATAGGAAATCCTAAACTGCGGTATAGCAGCTAACTCTTTAAACCTAAATGAAACAACATGGCACATATGATTTACTTCTGAGAATTAAGCATTGTGTGCAGAGATTTTTCAGTTATCTCCTTTACTTCAGTTTTGGTGCTTACATTCCTATCTGTAAAACTTGCATTTACACTATAGGAAAGCATAACCGGCGGTATAGCAGCTAACTCTTTAAATGTAAATGAAACAACATGGCACATATGATTTACTTCTGAGAACTAAGCATTGTGTGCAGAGGTTTTGCGGCTATCTCCTTTCTTTCAGGTTTTGTGCTAATATTCCTATCTGTAAAACTAGCATTTACACTATAGGAAAGCCTAACGGGCAGTATAGCAGCTAACTCTTTAAACCTAAATGAAACAACATGGCACTTATGATTTACTTATGAGAAGTAAGGATTGTGTGCAGAGATTATTCAGCTATCTCCTTTACTTCAGATTTTGTGCTAACATTCATATCTGTAAAACTAGCATTTACACTATAGGAAAGCATAACCGGCGGTATAGCAGCTAACTCTTTAATCCTAAATGAAACAACATGGCACATATGGTTTACTTCTGAGAACTAAGCATTGTGTGCAGAGATTTTTCAGCTATCTCCTTTACTTCAGATTTTGTGCTAACATTCATATCTTTATACTCGCATTTACTATATACGAAAGCATAACTGAGTGTGTAGCAGCTAATTCTTGAAACCTGAATGAAACAACATGGCACATATGATTTACTCCTGAGAACTAAGCATTGTGTGCAGAGATTTTGCGGCTATCTCCTTTCTTTCAGTTTTTGTGCTAACATTCCTATCTGTAAAACTAGCTTTTACACTATAGGAAAGCCTAACCGGCGGTGTAGCAGGTACCTCTTTAAACCTAAATGAAACAACATCGTACATATGATTTACTTCTGAGAACTAAGCATTGTGTGCAGAGATTTTTCAGCTATCTCTTTTACTTCAGATTTTGTGCCAACATTCATATTTTTATACTCGCATTTACTATATAGGAAAGCATAACTGAGGGTATAGTAGCTAACTCTTTAAACTAAATGAAACAACATGGCACATATGGTTTACTTCTGAAAACTAAGCATTGTGTGCAGAGATTTTGCGGCTATCTCCTTTCTTTCAGTTTTTGTGCTAACATTCCTATCTGTAAAACTAGCATTTACACTATAGGAAAGCATATCCGGCGGTATAGCAGCTAACTCTTTAAACCTAAATGAAAGAACATGGCACATATGATGTACTTCTGTGAACTAAGCATTGTGTGCAGAGATTTTGTGGCTATCTCCTTTCTTTAACTTTTGTGCTAACATTCCTATCTGTAAAACTAACCTTTACACTATAGGAAATCCTATACGGCGGTATAGCAGCTAACTCTTTAAATCTAAATGAGACAACATGGCACATATGATGTACTTCTGAGAATTAAGCATTGTGTGCAGAGATTTTTCAGTTATCTCCTTTACTTCAGTTTTGGTGCTAACATTCCTATCTGTAAAACTAGCATTTACACTATAGGAAAGCATAACCGGCGGTATAGCAGCTAACTCTTTAAACCTAAATGAAACAACATGGCACATATGATGTACTTCTGAGAACTAAGCATTGTGTGCAGAGATTTTTCAGTTATCTCCTTTACTTCAGTTTTGGGGTTAACATTCCTATCTGTAAAACTAGCATTTACACTATAGGAAAGCATAACCGGCGGTATAGCAGCTAACTCTTTAAACCTAAATGAAACAACATGGCACATATGATTTACTTCTGAAAACTAAGCATTGTGTGCAGAGATTTTTCAGCTATCTTCTTTACTTCAGATTTTGTGCAAACATTCATATTTTTATACTCGCATTTACTATACAGGAAAGCATAACTGAGGGTATAGCAGCTAACTCTTTAAACCTAAATGAAACAACATGGCACTTATGGTTTACTTCTGAAAACAAAGCATTGTGTGCAGATATTTTGCGGCTATCTCCTTTCTTTCAGTTTTTGTGCTAACATTCCTATCTGTAAAACTAGCATTTACACTATAGGAAAGCATAACCGGAGGTATAGCAGTTAACTCTTTAAATGTAAATGAAACAACATGGCACATATGATTTACTTCTGAGAACTAAGAATTGTGTGCAGAGGTTTTGCGGCTATCTCCTTTCTTTCAGGTTTGTGCTAACATTCCTATCTGTAAAACTAGCATTTACACTATAGGAAAGCCTAACGGGCAGTATAGCAGCTAACTCTTTAAACCTAAATGAAACAACATGGCACTTATGATTTACTTCTGAGAACTAAGCATTGTGTGCAGAGACTATTCAGCTATCTCCTGTACTTCAGATTTTGTGCTAACATTCATATCTGTAAAACTAGCATTTACACTATAGGAAAGCATAACTGGCGGTATAGCAGCTAACTCTTTAAACCTAAATGAAACAACATGGCACCTATCATTTACTTCTGAGAACTAAGCATTGTGTGCAGAGATTTTGCGGCTATCTCCTTTCTTTCAGTTTTTGTGCTAACATTCCTATCTGTAAAACTAGCATTTACACTATAGGAAATCATAACCAGCGGTATAGCAGCTAACTCTTTAAACCTAAATGAAACAACATGGCACATATGATTTACTTCTGAGAACTAAGCATTGTGTGCACAGACTTTGCGGCTATCTCCTTTCTTTCAGTTTTTGTGGTAACTTTCCTATCTGTAAAACTAGCATTTACACTATAGGAAAGCATAACCGGCGGTATAGCAGCTAACTCTTTAAACCTAAATGAAACAACATGGCACATATGATTTACTTCTGAAAACTAAGCATTGTGTGCAGAGATTTTTCAGCTATCTCCTTTACTTCAGATTTTGTGCTAACATTCATATTTTTATACTCGCATTTACTATATAGGAAAGCATAACTGAGGGTATAGCAGCTAACTCTTTAAACCTAAATGAAACAACATGGCACATATGATTTACTTCTGAGAATTAAGCATTGTGTGCAGAGATTTTTCAGTTATCTCCTTTACTTTAGTTTTGGTGCTAACATTCCTATCTGTAAAACTAGCATTTACACTATAGGAAAGCATAACCGGCGGTATAGCAGCTAACTCTTTAAATGTAAATGAAACAACATGGCACATATGATTTACTTCTGAGAACTAAGCATTGTGTGCAGAGGTTTTGCGGCTATCTCCTTTCTTTCAGGTTTGTGCTAACATTCCTATCTGTAAAACTAGCATTTACACTATAGGAAATCATAACCGGCGGTATAGCAGCTAACTCTTTAAACCTAAATGAAACAACATGGCACATATGATTTACTTCTGAGAACTAAGCATTGTGTGCAGAGACTTTGCGGCTATCTCCTTCCTTTCAGTTTTTGTGGTAACTTTCCTCTCTGTAATACTAGCATTTACACTATAGGAAAGCCTAACGGGAGTATAGCAGCTATCTCTTTAAACCTAAATGAAACCACATCGCACATATGATTTAGTTCTGAGAACTAAGCATTGTGTGCAGGGATTTTTCAGCTATCTCCTTTACTTCAGATTTTGTGCTAACATTCATATCTTTATACTCGCATTTACTATATACGAAAGCATAACTGAGTGTATAGCAGCTAATTCTTGAAACCTGGATGAAACAACATGGCACATATGAGTTACTTCTGAGAACTAAGCATTGTGTGCAGAGATTTTGCGGCTATCTCCTTTCTTTCAGTTTTTGTGCTAACATTCCTATCTGTAAAACTAGCTTTTACACTATAGGAAAGCCTAACGGGCAGTATAGCAGCTAACTCTTTAAACCTAAATGAAGCAACATGGCACATATGATTTACTTCTGAGAACTAAGCATTGTGTGCAGAAATTTTTCAGCTATCTCCTTTACTTCACATTTTGTGCTAACATTCATATCTTCATACTCGCATTTACTATATACGAAAGCATAACTGAGGGTATAGTAGCTAATTCTTGAAACAGGAATGAAACAACATGGCACATATATTTTACTTCTGAGAATTAAGCATTGTGTGCAGAGATTTTGCGGCTATCTCCTTTCTTTCAGTTTTTGTGCTAACATTCCTAACTGTAAAACTAGCATTTACACTATAGGAAAGCATAACCGGCGGTATAGCAGCTAACTCTTTAAACCTAAATGAAACAACATGGCACATATGATTTACTTCTGAGAACTAAGCATTGTGTGCAGAGATTTTTCAGCTATCTCCTTTACTTCAGATTTTGTGCTAACATTCATATTTTTATACTTGCATTTACTATATAGGAAAGCATAACTGAGGGTATAGCAGCTAACTCTTTAAACCTAAATGAAACAACATGGCACATATGGTTTACTTCTGAAAACTAAGTATTGTGTGCAGAGATTTTGCGGCTATCTCCTTTCTTTCAGTTTTTGTGCTAACATTCCTATCTGTAAAACTAGCATTTACACTATAGGAAAGCATAACCGGCGGTATAGCAGCTAACTCTTTAAACCTAAATGAAACAACATGGCACATATGATGTACTTCTGAGAACTAAGCATTGTGTGCAGAGATTTTGCGGCTATCTCCTTTCTTTCAGTTTTTGTGCTAAAATTCCTAAATGTAAAACTAGCCTTTACACGATAGGAAATCCTAAACTGCGGTATAGCAGCTAACTCTTTAAACCTAAATGAAACAACATGGCACATATGATTTACTTCTGAGAATTAAGCATTGTGTGCAGAGATTTTTCAGTTATCTCCTTTACTTCAGTTTTGGTGCTTACATTCCTATCTGTAAAACTTGCATTTACACTATAGGAAAGCATAACCGGCGGTATAGCAGCTAACTCTTTAAATGTAAATGAAACAACATGGCACATATGATTTACTTCTGAGAACTAAGCATTGTGTGCAGAGGTTTTGCGGCTATCTCCTTTCTTTCAGGTTTTGTGCTAATATTCCTATCTGTAAAACTAGCATTTACACTATAGGAAAGCCTAACGGGCAGTATAGCAGCTAACTCTTTAAACCTAAATGAAACAACATGGCACTTATGATTTACTTATGAGAAGTAAGGATTGTGTGCAGAGATTATTCAGCTATCTCCTTTACTTCAGATTTTGTGCTAACATTCATATCTGTAAAACTAGCATTTACACTATAGGAAAGCATAACCGGCGGTATAGCAGCTAACTCTTTAATCCTAAATGAAACAACATGGCACATATGGTTTACTTCTGAGAACTAAGCATTGTGTGCAGAGATTTTTCAGCTATCTCCTTTACTTCAGATTTTGTGCTAACATTCATATCTTTATACTCGCATTTACTATATACGAAAGCATAACTGAGTGTGTAGCAGCTAATTCTTGAAACCTGAATGAAACAACATGGCACATATGATTTACTCCTGAGAACTAAGCATTGTGTGCAGAGATTTTGCGGCTATCTCCTTTCTTTCAGTTTTTGTGCTAACATTCCTATCTGTAAAACTAGCTTTTACACTATAGGAAAGCCTAACCGGCGGTGTAGCAGGTACCTCTTTAAACCTAAATGAAACAACATCGTACATATGATTTACTTCTGAGAACTAAGCATTGTGTGCAGAGATTTTTCAGCTATCTCTTTTACTTCAGATTTTGTGCCAACATTCATATTTTTATACTCGCATTTACTATATAGGAAAGCATAACTGAGGGTATAGTAGCTAACTCTTTAAACTAAATGAAACAACATGGCACATATGGTTTACTTCTGAAAACTAAGCATTGTGTGCAGAGATTTTGCGGCTATCTCCTTTCTTTCAGTTTTTGTGCTAACATTCCTATCTGTAAAACTAGCATTTACACTATAGGAAAGCATATCCGGCGGTATAGCAGCTAACTCTTTAAACCTAAATGAAAGAACATGGCACATATGATGTACTTCTGTGAACTAAGCATTGTGTGCAGAGATTTTGTGGCTATCTCCTTTCTTTAACTTTTGTGCTAACATTCCTATCTGTAAAACTAGCCTATACACTATAGGAAATCCTAAACGGCGGTATAACAGCTAACTCTTTAAACCTAAATGAAAGAACATGGCACATATGATGTACTTCTGTGAACTAAGCATTGTGTGCAGAGATTTTGCGGCTATCTCCTTTCTTTCAGTTTTTGTGCTAACATTCCTATCTGTAAAACTAGCATTTAGACTATAGGAAAGCATAACCGGCGGTATAGCAGCTAACTCTTTAAACCTAAATGAAACAACATGGCACATATGATTTACTTCTGAGAACTAAGCATTGTGTGCAGAGATTTTTCAGTTATCTCCTTTACTTCAGTTTTGGGGCTAACATTCCTATGTGTAAAACTAGCATTTACACTATAGGAAAGCATAACCAGCGGTATAGCAGTTAACTCTTTAAACCTAAATGAAACAACATGGCACATACGGTTTACTTCTGAGAACTAAGCATTGTGTGCAGAGATTTTGCGGCTATCTCCTTTCTTTCAGTTTTTGTGCTAACATTCCTACCTGTAAAACAGGCATTTACACTATAGGAAAGCATAACCGGCGGTATAGCAGCTAACTCTTTAAACCTAAATGAAACAAAATGGCTGATATGATTTACTTCTGAGAACTAAGCATTGTGTGCAGCGATTTTTCAGCTATCTCCTTTACTTCAGATTTTGTGCTAACATTCATATTTTTATACTCGCATTTACTGTATAGGAAACCATAACTGAGGGTATAGCAGCTAACTCTTTAAACCTATATGAAACAACATGGCACATATGGTTTACTTCTGAAAACTAAGCATTGTGTGCAGAGATTTTGCGGCTATCTCCTTTCTTTCAGTTTTTGTGCTAACATTCCTATCTGTAAAAATAGCATTTACAGTTTAGGAAAGCATAACCGGCGGTATAGCAGCTAACTCTTTAAACCTAAATGAAACAACATGGCACATATGATGTACTTCTGAGAACTAAGCATTTTGTGCAGAGATTTTGCGGCTATCTCCTTTCTTTCATTTTTTGTGCTAACATTCCTATCTGTAAAACTAGCATTTACACTATAGGAAAGCATAACCGCCGGTATAACAGCTAACTCTTTAAACGTAAATGAAACAACATTGCACATATGATGTACTTCTGAGAACTAAGCATTGTGTGCAGAGATTTTGCGGCTATCTCCTTTCTTTCAGTTTTTGTGCCAAAATTCCTATCTGTAAAACTAGCCTTTACACTATAGGAAATCCTAAACGGCGGTAAAGCAGCTAACTCTTTAAACCTAAATGAAACAACATGGCACATATGATTTACTTCTGAGAATTAAGCATTGTGTGCAGAGATTTTTCAGTTATCTCCTTTACTTCAGTTTTGGTGCTAACATTCCTATGTGTAAAACTAGCATTTACGCTATAGGAAAGCATAACCGGCGGTATAGCAGCTAACTCTTTAAACCTAAATGAAACAACATGGAACCTATCATTTACTTCTGAGAACTAAGCATTGTGTGCAGAGATTTTGCGGCTATCTCATTTCTTTCAGTGTTTGTGCTAACATCCCTATCTGTAAAACTAGCATTTACACTATAGGAAAGCATAACCGGCGGTATAGCAGCTAACTCTTTAAACCTAAATGAAACAACATGGCACATATGATTTTCTTCTGAGAACTAAGCATTGTGTGCAGAGATTTTTCAGCTACCTCCTTTACTTCAGATTTTGTGCTAACATTCATATTTTTATACTTGCTTTTACTATATAGGAAAGCATAACTGAGGGTATAGCAGCTAACTCTTTAAACCTAAATGAAACAACATGGCACATATGGTTTACTTCTGAAAACTAAGCACTGTGTGCAGAGATTTTGCGGCTATCTCCTTTCTTTCAGTTTTTGTGCTAACATTCCTATCTGTAAAACTAGCCTTTACACTATAGGAAATCCTAAACGGCGGTATAGCAGCTAACTCTTTAAACCTAAATGAAACAACATGGTACATATGATTAACTTCTCAGAATTAAGCATTGTGTGCAGAGATTTTTCACTTATCTCCTTTATTTCAGTTTTGGTGCTAACATTCCTATCTGTAAAATTAGCATTTACACTATAGGAAAGCATAACCGGCGGTATAGCAGCTAATTCTTTAAATGTAAATGAAACAACATGGCACATATGATTTACTTCTAAGAACTAAGCATTGTGTGCAGAGGTTTTGCGGCTATCTCCTTTCTTTCAGTTTTTGTGCTAACATTCCTATCTGTAAAACAAGCATTTACACTATAGGAAAGCCTAACGGGCAGTATAGCTACTAACCCATTAAACCTAAATGAAACAACATGGGACTTATGATTTACTTCTGAGAACTAAGCATTGTGTGCAGAGATTATTCAGCTATCTCCTTTACTTCAGATTTATTGCTAATATTCATATCTGTAAAACTAGCATTTACACTATAGGAAAGCATAACCAGCGGTATAGCAGCTAACTCTTTAAACCTAAATGAAACAACATGGCACATATGATTTACTTCTGAGAACTAAGCATTGTGTGCAGAGACTTTGCGGCTCTCTCCTTTCTTTCAGTTTTTCTGCTAACATTCCTATCTTTAAAACTAGCATTTACACTATAGGAAATCATAACCAGCGGTATAGCAGCTAACTCTTTAAAGCTAAATGAAACAACATGGCACATATGATTTACTTCTGAGAACTAAGCATTGTGTGCAGAGACTTTGCGGCTATCTCCTTTCTTTCAGTTTTTGTGGTAACTTTCCTATCTGTAAAACATGCATTTACACTAAAGGAAAGCCTAAGGGGAGTATAGCAGCTAACTCTTTAAACCTAAATGAAACAACATCGCACATATGATTTAGTTCTGAGAACTAAGCATTGTGTGCAGAGATTTTTCAGCTATCTCCTTTACTTCAGATTCTGTGCTAACATTCATATCTTTATACTCGCATTTACTATATACGAAAGCATAACTGAGTGTATAGCAGCTAATTCTTGAAACCTGAATGAAACAACATGGCACATATGATTTACTTCTGAGAACTAAGCATTGTGTGCAGAGATTTTGCGGCTATCTCCTTTCTTTCAGTTTTTGTGCTAACATTCCTATCTGTAAAACTAGCTTTTACACTATAGGAAAGCCTAACCAGCGGTATAGCAGGTACCTCTTTAAACCTAAATGAAACAACATGGCACATATGATTTACTTCTGAGTACTAAGCACTGTGTGCAGAGATTTTTCAGTTATCTCCTTTACTTCAGTTTTGGTGCTAACATTCCTATGTGTAAAACTAGCATATACACTATAGGAAAACATAACCGGCGGTATAGCAGCTATCTCTTTAAACCTAAATGAAACAACATGGCACTTATGGTTTACTTCTGAGAACTAAGCATTATGTGCAGAGATTTTTCAGTTATCTCCTTTACTTCAGTTTTGTGGCTAACATTCCTATGTGTAAAACTAGCATTTACACTATAGGAAAGCATAACCGGCGGTATAGCAGCTAACTCTTTAAACCTAAATGAAACAACATGGCACATATGGTTTACTTCTGAGAACTAAGCATTGTGTGCAGAGATTTTGCGGCTATCTCCTTTCTTTCAGTTTTTGTGCTAACATTCCTATCTGTAAAACTAGCATTTACACTATAGGAAAGCATAACCGGCGGTATAGCAGCTAACTCTTTAAACCTAAATGAACAACATGGCACATATGATTTACTTCTGAGAACTAAGCATTGTGTGCAGAGATTTTTCAGCTATCTCCTTTACTTCAGATTTTGTGCTAACATTCATATTTTTATACTTGCATTTACTATATAGGAAAGCATAACTGAGGGTATAGCAGCTAACTCTTTAAACCTAAATGAAACAATATCGCACATATGGTTTCCTTCTGAAAACTAAGCATTGTGTGCAGAGATTTTGCGGCTATCTCCTTTCTTTCAGTTTTTGTGCTAACATTCCTATCTGTAAAACTAGCATTTACACTATAGGAAAGCATAACCGGTGGTATAGCAGCTAACTCTTTAAACCTAAATGAAACAACATGGCACATATGATGTACTTCTGAGAACTAAGCATTGCGTGCAGAGATTTTGTGGCTATCTCCTTTCTTTCAGTTTTTGTGCTAACATTCCTATCTGTAAAACTAGCCTTTACACTATATTAAATCCTAAACTACGGTATAGCAGCTAACTCTTTAAACCTAAATGAAACAACATGGCACATATAATTTACTTCTGAGAATTAAGCATTTTGTGCAGAGATTTTTCAGTTATCTCCTTTACTTCAGTTTTGGTGCTAACATTCCTATCTGTAAAACTAGCATTTACACTATAGGAAAGCATAACCGGCGGTATAGCAGCTAACTCTTTAAATGTAAATGAAACAACATGGCACATATGATTTACTTCTGAGAACTAAGCATTGTGTGCAGAGGTTTTGCGGCTATCTCCTTTCTTTCAGTTTTTGTGCTAACATTCCTATCTGTAAAACTAGCATTTACACTATAGGAAAGCCTAACGGGCAGTATAGCAGCTAACTTTTTAAACCTAAATGAAACAACATGGCACTTATGATTTACTTCTGAGAACTAAGCATTGTGTGCAGAGATTATTCAGCTAACTCCTTTACTTCAGATTTTGTGCTAACATTCATATTTTTATACTTGCATTTACTATATAGGAAAGCATAACGGAGGGTATAGCAGCTAACTCTTTAAACCTAAATGAAACAACATGGCACATATGGTTTACTTCTGAGAACTAAGCATTGTGTGCAGAGATTTTGCGGCTATCTCTTTTCTTTCAGTTTTTGTGCTAACATTCCTATCTGTAAAACTAGCATTTACACTATAGGAAAGCATAAACGGCGGTATAGCAGCTAACTCTTTAAACTTAAATGAAACAACATGGCACATATGATTTACTTCTGAGAACTAAGCATTGTGTGCAGAGATTTTTCAGTTATCTCCTTTACTTCAGTTTTGGGGCTAACATTCCTATGTGTAAAACTTGCATTTACACTATAGGAAAGCATAACCGGCGGTATAGCAGCTAACTCTTTAAACCTAAATGAAACAACATGGCACATATGGTTTACTTCTGAGAACTAAGCATTGTGTGCAGAGATTTTGCGGCTATCTCCTTTCATTCAGTTTTTGTGCTAACATTCCTATCTGTAAAACTAGCATTTACACTATAGGAAAGCATAATCGGCGGTATAGGAGCTAACTCTTTAAACCTAAATGAAACAACATGGCACATATGATGTACTTCTGAGAACTAAGCACTGTGTGCAGAGATTTTGCGGCTATCTCCTTTCTTTCAATTTTTCTGCTAACATTCCTATCTGTAAAACTAGCCTTTACACTATAGGAAATCCTAAATGGCGGTATAGCAGCTAACTCTTTAAACCTAAATGAAACAACATGGCACATATGATTTACTTCTGAGAATTAAGCACTGTGTGCAGAGATTTTTCAGTTATCTCCTATACTTCAGTTTTGGTGCTAACATTCCTATCTGTAAAACTAGCATTTACACTATAGGAAAGCATAACCGGCGGTATAGCAGCTAACTCTTTAAATGTAAATGAAACAACATGGCACATATGATTTACTTCTGAGAACTAAGCATTGTGTGCAGAGGTTTTGCGGCTATCTCCTTTCTTTCAGTTTTTGTGCTAACATTCCTATCTGTAAAACTAGCATTTACACTATAGGAAAGCATAACCGGCGGTATAGCAGCTAACTTTTTAAACTTAAATGAAACAACATGGCACCTATCATTTACTTCTGAGAACTAAGCATTGTGTGCAGAGATTTTGCGGCTATCTCCTTTCTTTCAGTTTGTGTGCTAACATTCCTATCTGTAAAACTAGCTTTTACACTATAGGAAAGCCTAACCGGCGGTATAGCAGCTACCTCTTTAAACCTAAATGAAACAACATGGCACATATGCTTTACTTCTGAGAACTAAGCATTGTGTGCAGAGATTTTTCAGTTATCTCCTTTACTTCAGTTTTGGTGCTAACATTCCTATGTGTAAAACTAGCATTTACAATATAGGAAAGCATAACCGGCGGTATAGCAGCTAACTCTTTAAACCTAAATGAAACAACATGGCACATATGGTTTACTTCTGAGAACTAAGCATTGTGTGCAGAGATTTTGCGGCTATTTCCTTTCTTTCAGTTTTTGTGGTAACATTCCTATCTGTAAAACTAGCATTTACACTATAGGAAAGCATAACCGGCGGTATAGCAGCTAACTCTTTAAACCTAAATGAAACAACATGACACATATGATTTACTTCTGAGAACTAAGCATTGTGTGCAGAGATTTTTCAGTTATCTCCTTTACTTCAGTTTTGGGGCTAACATTCCCATGTGTAAAACTAGCATTTACACTATAGGAAAGCATAACCGGCGGTATAGCAGCTAACTCTTTAAACCTAAATGAAACAACATGGCACATATGGTTTACTTCTGAGAACTAAGCATTGTGTGCAGAGATTTTGCGGCTATCTCCTTTCTTTCAGTTTTTGTGCTAACATTCCTATCTCTAAAACTAGCATTTACACTATAGGAAATCATACCCGGCGGTATAGCAGCTAACTCTTTAAACCTAAATGAAACAACATGGCACATATGATTTACTTCTGAGAACTAAGCATTGTGTGCAGAGATTTTTCAGCTATCTCCTTTACTTCAGATTTTGTGCTAACATTCATATTTTTACACTCACATTTACTATATAGGAAAGCATAACTGAGGGTATAGCAGCTAACTCTTTAAACCTAAAATAAACAACATGGCACATATGGTTTACTTCTGAAAACTAAGCATAGTGTGCAGAGATTTTGCGGCTACCTCCTTTCTTTCAATTTTTGTGCTAACATTCCTATCTTTAACACTAGCATTTACACTATAGGAAAGCATAACCGGCGGTATAGCAGCTAACTCTTTAAACCTAAATGAAACAACATGGCACATATGATGTACTTCTGAGAACTAAGCATTGTGTGCAGAGATTTTGTGGCTATCTCCTTTCTTTCAGTTTTTGTGCTAACATTCCTATCTGTAAAACTAGCATTTACACTATAGGAAAGCCTAACGGGCAGTATAACAGCTAACTCTTTAAACCTAAATGAAACAACATGGCACTTATGATTTACTTCTGTGAACTAAGCATTGTGTGCAGAGATTATTCTGCTATCTCCTTTATTTCAGATTTTGTGCTAACATTCATACCTTTATACTCGCACTTACTATATACGAAAGCATAACTGAGGGTATAGCAGCTAATTCTTGAAACCTGAATGAAACAACATGGCACATATGATTTACTTCTGAGAACTAAGCATTGTGTGCAGAGAGTTTGCGGCTATTCCTTTCTTTCAGTTTTTGTGCTAACATTCCTATCTGTAAAACTAGCATTTACACTATAGGAAAGAATAACCGGCGATATAGCAGCTAACTGTATAAACGTAAATGAAACAACATGGCACATATGATTTACTTCTGAGAAATAAGCATTGTGTGCAGAGACTTTGCGGCTATCTCCTTTCTTTCAGTTTTTCTGCTACCATTCCTATCTGTAAAACTAGCATTTACACTGTAGGAAAGCCTAACTGGCGGTATAGCAGCTAACTCTTTAA
Organism: Dasypus novemcinctus; assembly: GCF_030445035.2. Classification (NCBI taxonomy): domain Eukaryota; kingdom Metazoa; phylum Chordata; class Mammalia; order Cingulata; family Dasypodidae; genus Dasypus; species Dasypus novemcinctus. The sequence continues at coordinate 36,929 of NW_026688246.1, read as the reverse complement.
ACCTAAATGAAACAACATGGCACATATGATTTACTTGTGATAATTAAGCATTGTGTGCAGAGATTTTTCAGTTAACTCCTTTACTTCAGTTTTGGTGCTAACATTCCTATCTGTAAAACTTCCATTTACACTATAGGAAAGCATAACCAGCGGTATAGCATCTAACTCTTTAAATGTAAATGAAACAACATGGCACATATGATTTACTTCTGAGAACTAAGCATTGTGTGCAGAGATTTTGCGGTTATCTCCTTTCTTCCAGTTTTTGTGCTACCATTGCTATCTGTAAAACTAGCATTTACACTATAGGAAAGCCTAACGGGCAGTATAGCAGCTAACTCTTTAAACCTAAATGAAACAACATGGCACATATGATTTACTTCTGAGAACTAAGCATTGTGTGCAGAGGTTTTGCGGCTATCTCCTTTCTTTCAGTTTTTGTGCTAACATTCCTATCTGTAAAACTAGCATTTACACTATAGGAAAGCATAACCGGCGGTATAGCAGCTAACTTTTTAAACTTAAATGAAACAACATGGCACCTATCATTTACTTCTGAGAACTAAGCATTGTGTGCAGAGATTTTGCGGCTATCTCCTTTCTTTCAGTTTGTGTGCTAACATTCCTATCTGTAAAACTAGCTTTTACACTATAGGAAAGCCTAACCGGCGGTATAGCAGCTACCTCTTTAAACCTAAATGAAACAACATGGCACATATGCTTTACTTTCTGAGAACTAAGCATTGTGTGCAGAGATTTTTCAGTTATCTCCTTTACTTCAGTTTTGGTGCTAACATTCCTATGTGTAAAACTAGCATTTACAATATAGGAAAGCATAACCGGCGGTATAGCAGCTAACTCTTTAAACCTAAATGAAACAACATGGCACATATGGTTTACTTCTGAGAACTAAGCATTGTGTGCAGAGATTTTGCGGCTATTTCCTTTCTTTCAGTTTTTGTGGTAACATTCCTATCTGTAAAACTAGCATTTACACTATAGGAAAGCATAACCGGCGGTATAGCAGCTAACTCTTTAAACCTAAATGAAACAACATGACACATATGATTTACTTCTGAGAACTAAGCATTGTGTGCAGAGATTTTTCAGTTATCTCCTTTACTTCAGTTTTGGGGCTAACATTCCCATGTGTAAAACTAGCATTTACACTATAGGAAAGCATAACCGGCGGTATAGCAGCTAACTCTTTAAACCTAAATGAAACAACATGGCACATATGGTTTACTTCTGAGAACTAAGCATTGTGTGCAGAGATTTTGCGGCTATCTCCTTTCTTTCAGTTTTTGTGCTAACATTCCTATCTCTAAAACTAGCATTTACACTATAGGAAATCATACCCGGCGGTATAGCAGCTAACTCTTTAAACCTAAATGAAACAACATGGCACATATGATTTACTTCTGAGAACTAAGCATTGTGTGCAGAGATTTTTCAGCTATCTCCTTTACTTCAGATTTTGTGCTAACATTCATATTTTTACACTCACATTTACTATATAGGAAAGCATAACTGAGGGTATAGCAGCTAACTCTTTAAACCTAAAATAAACAACATGGCACATATGGTTTACTTCTGAAAACTAAGCATAGTGTGCAGAGATTTTGCGGCTACCTCCTTTCTTTCAATTTTTGTGCTAACATTCCTATCTTTAACACTAGCATTTACACTATAGGAAAGCATAACCGGCGGTATAGCAGCTAACTCTTTAAACCTAAATGAAACAACATGGCACATATGATGTACTTCTGAGAACTAAGCATTGTGTGCAGAGATTTTGTGGCTATCTCCTTTCTTTCAGTTTTTGTGCTAACATTCCTATCTGTAAAACTAGCATTTACACTATAGGAAAGCCTAACGGGCAGTATAACAGCTAACTCTTTAAACCTAAATGAAACAACATGGCACTTATGATTTACTTCTGTGAACTAAGCATTGTGTGCAGAGATTATTCTGCTATCTCCTTTATTTCAGATTTTGTGCTAACATTCATACCTTTATACTCGCACTTACTATATACGAAAGCATAACTGAGGGTATAGCAGCTAATTCTTGAAACCTGAATGAAACAACATGGCACATATGATTTACTTCTGAGAACTAAGCATTGTGTGCAGAGAGTTTGCGGCTATTCCTTTCTTTCAGTTTTTGTGCTAACATTCCTATCTGTAAAACTAGCATTTACACTATAGGAAAGAATAACCGGCGATATAGCAGCTAACTGTATAAACGTAAATGAAACAACATGGCACATATGATTTACTTCTGAGAAATAAGCATTGTGTGCAGAGACTTTGCGGCTATCTCCTTTCTTTCAGTTTTTCTGCTACCATTCCTATCTGTAAAACTAGCATTTACACTGTAGGAAAGCCTAACTGGCGGTATAGCAGCTAACTCTTTAAACCTAAATGAAACAACATGGCACATATGATTTACTTGTGATAATTAAGCATTGTGTGCAGAGATTTTTCAGTTAACTCCTTTACTTCAGTTTTGGTGCTAACATTCCTATCTGTAAAACTTCCATTTACACTATAGGAAAGCATAACCAGCGGTATAGCATCTAACTCTTTAAATGTAAATGAAACAACATGGCACATATGATTTACTTCTGAGAACTAAGCATTGTGTGCAGAGATTTTGCGGTTATCTCCTTTCTTCCAGTTTTTGTGCTACCATTGCTATCTGTAAAACTAGCATTTACACTATAGGAAAGCCTAACGGGCAGTATAGCAGCTAACTCTTTAAACCTAAATGAAACAACATGGCACATATGATTTACTTCTGAGAACTAAGCATTGTGTGCAGAGACTTTTCAGCTATCTCCTTTACTTCACATTTTGAGCTAACATTCATATCTTCATACTCGCATTTACTATATACGAAAGCTTAACTGAGGGTATAGTAGCTAATTCTTGAAACATGAATGAAACAACATGGCACATATGATGTACTTCTGAGAACTAAGCATTGTGTGCAGAGATTTTGCGGCTATCTCCTTTCTTTCAGTTTTTGTGCTAACATTCCTATCTGTTAAACTAGCATTTACACTATATGAAAGCATAACTGGTGGTATACCAGCTAACTGTTTAAACGTAAATGAAACAACATGGCAAGTATGATTTATTTCTGAGAACTAAGCATTGTGTGCAGAGATTTTTCAGCTATCTCCTTTACTTCAGATTTTGTGCTAACATTCATATTTTTATACTCGCATTTACTATATACGAAAGCATAACTGATGGTATAGCAGCTAACTCTTGAAACCTAAATGGAACAACATGGCACATATGATTTCCTTCTGAGAACTAAGCATTGTGTGCAGAGATTTTGCGGCTATCTCCTTTCTTTCAGTTTTTGTGCTAACATTCCTATCTGTAAAACTAGCATTTACACTATAGGAAAGCCTAACCGGCGGTATAGCAGCTAACTCTTGAAACCTAAATGAAACAACATGGCACATATGATTTACTTCTGAGAACTAAGCATTGTGTGCAGAGATTTTGCGGCTATCTCCTTTCTTTCAGTTTTTGTGATAACATTCCTATCTGTAAAACTAGCGTTTACACTATAGGAAAGCATAACCGGCGGTATAGCAGCTACCTCTTTAAACCTAAATGAAACAACATGGCACATATGATTTAGTTCTGAGAACTAAGCTTTGTGTGCAGAGATTTTTCAGCTATCTCCTTTACTTCAGGTTTTGTGCTAACATTCATATCTTTATACTCGCATTTACTATATACGAAAGCATAACTGAGTGTGTAGCAGCTAATTCTTGAAACCTGAATGAAACAACATGGCACATATGATTTACTCCTGAGAACTAAGCATTGTGTGCAGAGATTTTGCGGCTATCTCCTTTCTTTCAGTTTTTGTGCTAACATTCCTATCTGTAAAACTAGCTTTTACACTATAGGAAAGCCTAACCGGCGGTGTAGCAGGTACCTCTTTAAACCTAAATGAAACAACATCGTACATATGATTTACTTCTGAGAACTAAGCATTGTGTGCAGAGATTTTTCAGCTATCTCTTTTACTTCAGATTTTGTGCCAACATTCATATTTTTATACTCGCATTTACTATATAGGAAAGCATAACTGAGGGTATAGTAGCTAACTCTTTAAACCTAAATGAAACAACATGGCACATATGGTTTACTTCTGAAAACTAAGCATTGTGTGCAGAGATTTTGCGGCTATCTCCTTTCTTTCAGTTTTTGTGCTAACATTCCTATCTGTAAAACTAGCATTTACACTATAGGAAAGCATATCCGGCGGTATAGCAGCTAACTCTTTAAACCTAAATGAAAGAACATGGCACATATGATGTACTTCTGTGAACTAAGCATTGTGTGCAGAGATTTTGTGGCTATCTCCTTTCTTTAACTTTTGTGCTAACATTCCTATCTGTAAAACTAGCCTATACACTATAGGAAATCCTAAACGGCGGTATAACAGCTAACTCTTTAAACCTAAATGAAACACCATGGCATATATGATTTACTTCTGAGAATTAAGCATTGTGTGCAGAGATTTTTCAGTTATCTCCTTTACTTCAGTTTTGGGGCTAACATTCCTATCTGTAAAACTAGCTTTTACACTATAGGAAAGCATAACCGGCGGTATAGCAGCTAACTCTTTAAACCTAAATGAAACAACATGGCACCTATCATTTACTTCTGAGAACTAAGCATTGTGTGCAGAGATTTTGCGGCTATCTCCTTTCTATCAGTTTTTGTGCTAACATTCCTATCTGTAAAACTAGCTTTTACACTATAGGAAAGCATAACCGGCGGTAAAGTAGCTCCGTCTTTAAACCTAAATGAAACAACATGGCACATATGCTTTACTTCTGAGAACTAAGCATTGTCTGCAGAGATTTTTCAGCTATCACCATTACTTCAGATTTTGTGCTAACATTCATATTTTTATACTCGCATTTACTATATAGGAAAGCATAACTGAGGGTATAGTAGCTAACTCTTTAAACCTAAATGAAACAACATGGCACATATTGTTTACTTCTGAGAACTAAGCATTGTGTGCAGAGATTTTGCGGCTATCTCCTTTCTTTCAGTTTTTGTGCTAACATTCCTATCTGTAAAACTAGCATTTAGACTATAGGAAAGCATAACCGGCGGTATAGCAGCTAACTCTTTAAACCTAAATGAAACAACATGGCACATACGGTTTACTTCTGAGAACTAAGCATTGTGTGCAGAGATTTTGCGGCTATCTCCTTTCTTTCAGTTTTTGTGCTAACATTCCTACCTGTAAAACAGGCATTTACACTATAGGAAAGCATAACCGGCGGAATAGCAGCTAACTCTTTAAACCTAAATGAAACAAAATGGCTGATATGATTTACTTCTGAGAACTAAGCATTGTGTGCAGCGATTTTTCAGCTATCTCCTTTACTTCAGATTTTGTGCTAACATTCATATTTTTATACTCGCATTTACTGTATAGGAAACCATAACTGAGGGTATAGCAGCTAACTCTTTAAACCTATATGAAACAACATGGCACATATGGTTTACTTCTGAAAACTAAGCATTGTGTGCAGAGATTTTGCGGCTATCTCCTTTCTTTCAGTTTTTGTGCTAACATTCCTATCTGTAAAAATAGCATTTACAGTTTAGGAAAGCATAACCGGCGGTATAGCAGCTAACTCTTTAAACCTAAATGAAACAACATGGCACATATGATGTACTTCTGAGAACTAAGCATTTTGTGCAGAGATTTTGCGGCTATCTCCTTTCTTTCAGTTTTTGTGCTAACATTCCTATCTGTAAAACTAGCATTTACACTATAGGAAAGCATAACCGCCGGTATAACAGCTAACTCTTTAAACGTAAATGAAACAACATGGCACATATGATGTACTTCTGAGAACTAAGCATTGTGTGCAGAGATTTTGCGGCTATCTCCTTTCTTTCAGTTTTTGTGCCAAAATTCCTATCTGTAAAACTAGCCTTTACACTATAGGAAATCCTAAATGGCGGTAAAGCAGCTAACTCTTTAAACCTAAATGAAACAACATGGCACATATGATTTACTTCTGAGAATTAAGCACTGTGTGCAGAGATTTTTCAGTTATCTCCTTTACTTCAGTTTTGGTGCTAACATTCATATGTGTAAAACTAGCATTTACACTATAGGAAAGCATAACCGGCGGTATAGCAGCTAACTCTTTAAACCTAAATGAAACAACATGGAACCTATCATTTACTTCTGAGAACTAAGCATTGTGTGCAGAGATTTTGCGGCTATCTCATTTCTTTCAGTGTTTGTGCTAACATCCCTATCTGTAAAACTAGCATTTACACTATAGGAAAGCATAACCGGCGGTATAGCAGCTAACTCTTTAAACCTAAATGAAACAACATGGCACATATGATTTTCTTCTGAGAACTAAGCATTGTGTGCAGAGATTTTTCAGCTACCTCCTTTACTTCAGATTTTGTGCTAACATTCATATTTTTATACTTGCTTTTACTATATAGGAAAGCATAACTGTGGGTATAGCAGCTAACTCTTTAAACCTAAATGAAACAACATGGCACATATGGTTTACTTCTGAAAACTAAGCACTGTGTGCAGAGATTTTGCGGCTATCTCCTTTCTTTCAGTTTTTGTGCTAACATTCCTATCTGTAAAACTAGCCTTTACACTATAGGAAATCCTAAACGGCGGTATAGCAGCTAACTCTTTAAACCTAAATGAAACAACATGGTACATATGATTAACTTCTGAGAATTAAGCATTGTGTGCAGAGATTTTTCACTTATCTCCTTTATTTCAGTTTTGGTGCTAACATTCCTATCTGTAAAATTAGCATTTACACTATAGGAAAGCATAACCGGCGGTATAGCAGCTAACTCTTTAAACCTAAATAAAACAACATGGCACATATGATTTACTTCTGAGAACTAAGCATTGTGTGGAGAGAATTTGCAGCTATCTCCTTTCTTTCAGTTTTTGTGCTAAAATTCCGATCTGTAAAACTAGCATTTACAATATAGGGAAGCATAACCGGTAGTATAGCAGCTAACTCTTTAAACCTAAATGAAACAACACGGCACATGTGATTTACTTCTGAGAAGTAAGCATTGTGTGTAGAGATTTTGCAGCTATCTCCTTTTCTTCAGTTTTTGTGCTAACATTCCTACCTGTAAAGCTAGCATTTACACTATAGGAAAACATAACCGGCGGTATAGCAGCTAACTCTTAAAAACTAAATGATACTACATGGCACATATGATTTACTTCTGAGAACTAAGCATTGTGTGCAGAGATTTTGCAGCTATCTCCTTTCCTTCAGTTTTTGTGCTAATATTCCTATCTCTAAAACTACAGTTTACACTATAGGAAAGCATAACGGGCGGTATAGCAGCTAACTCTTTAAACCTAAATGAAACAATATGGCACATATGATTTACTTCTGAAAACTAAACACTGTGTCCAGAGATTTTGCCGCTATCTCCTTTGCTTCAGTTTCTGTGTTAACAATCCTATCTCTAAAACTAGCATTTACTATATAGGAAAGCATAACCGACGGTATATCAGCTATCTCTTGAAACGTAAATGAAACAACATGGCACATATGATTTACTTCTGATACCTAAGCATTGTGTGCAGAGATTTTGCAGCTATTTCCTTTCTTTCATTTTTTGTGCTAATATTCCTATCTCTCAAATTAGCTTTTACACTATAGGATAGCATAACCGGGGGTATAGCAGCTAACTCTTTAAACCTATTTGAAAAAGCATTGCCCATATGATTTACTTCTGAGAACTCAGCATTGTGTGCTGAGATTTTGCAGCTATCTCCTTTCCTTCAGTTTTTCTGCTCACATTCCTATCTCTAAAACTAGTATTCCCTATATAGGAAATCATAACCGAGGGTATAGCAGCTATCTCTTTAAAACTAAATGAAACAACATGGCACATATGATTTACTTCTGAGAACAAAGCATTGTGTTCAGAGATTTTGCAGCTATCTCCTTTCCTTCAGTTTTTGTGCTAACATTCCTATCTCTAAAACTGGCACTTACTTCTTAGAACTCAGCATAATGTGCTGAGTTTTTGCAGCTCTCTCCTTTCTTTCAGTTTTTTTGCTAACATTCCTGTGTATAAAACTAGCATTTACTATATACGAAAGCATAACCGAGGGTATAGCAGCTAACTCTTGAAACCAAAATGAAACAACATGGCACGTATGATTTACTCCTGAGGACTCAGCACTGTGTGCAGAGATTTTGCAGCTATCTCCTTTCCCTCAGTTTTTGTGATAACATTCATATCTTTATACTAGCATTTACTATAAATGAAAGCATAACTGAGGGTATAGCAGCTAACTCTTGAAAACTAAATGAAACAACATGGCAGATATGATTTACTTCTGAGAAACAAGCATTGTGTGCAGAGGTTTTGTAGCTATCTCCTTTCCTTCAGTTTTTGTGCTAACATTCATATCTTTATACTAGCATTTAATATATATGAAAGCATAACCGAGAGTATAGTACCTAACTCTTGAAACTGAAATGAAACAACATGGCACATATGATTTACTTCTGAGAACTAAGCATTGTGTGCAGAGATTTTGCAGCTATCTCTTTTCCTTCAGTTTTTGTGCTAACATTCCTATCTCTAAAACTACAATTTACACTATAGGAAAGCATAACCGGTGGTATAGCAGCTAACTCTTTAAACCTAAATGAAACAACAAGGCACATGCGATTTACTCTTGAGAACTAAGCATTGTGTGCAGAGATTTTGCAGCTCTCTCCATTCCTTCAGTTTTTGTGGTAACATTCCTATCTCTAAAACTAGCATTTACTGTATAGGAAAGCATAACCGAGGGTATAGCAGCTAACTCTTGAAACCTAAATGAAACAACATGGCACATATGATTTACTTCTGAGAACTAAGCATTGTGTGCAGAGATTTTGCAGCTATCTCCTTTCCTTCAGTATTTGTGCTAACATTCCTATCTCTAATACAAGCATTTACCCTATAGTAAAGCATAACCAGGGATATAGCAGCTAACTCTTGAATCCTACCTGCGAAAGCATGGTACATATGATTTACTTCTGAGAACTAATCATTGTGTGCACATATTTTGCAGCTATCTTCTTTCCTTCACTCTTTGTGCTAACCTTTCGATCTCTAAAACTAGCCTTTACTATCTAAGAAAGCATAACCGAGGGTATAGCAGCTAACTTTTTAAACCTAAAAGAAACAACATGGCACATGTGATTTACTTCTGAGAAATAATCGTTGTGTGCAGAGATTTTGCATCTATATCCTTTGCTTCAGTTTTTGTGCTAACATTCATAACTTTATACTAGCGTATACAATATACGAAAGCATAACCGAAGTTTTAGCAGCTAAATCTTGATACCTAAATGAAACAACATGGCACATATGATTTACTTCTGAGAACTAAGCATTGTGTGCAGAGGTTTTGCAGCTATCTCCTCTCCTTCAGTTTTGTGCTAACATTCTTATCTCTAAAACCAGCATTTACAATATACGTAAGCATAACCGAGGGTTTAGCAAGTAACTCTCTAAACCTAAGTGAAAAACATGTCACATATGAATAACTTCTGAGAACCAAGCATTGTGTGCAGAGATTTTGCAGCTATGTCCTTTATTCCAGTTTTTGTTCTTCCATTCCTATCTCTGAATCCAGCATTTACTATATAGGAAAGCATAACAGAGGGTATAGGAGCTAACTCTTGAAACCTAAATGAAACAACATGGTACATATGATTTACTTCTGAGAACTAAGCATTGTGTGCAGCGATTTTGCAGCTATCTGCTTTGCTTCAGTTTTTGTGCTACCACTCCTATCTCTAAAACTAACATTTACACTATAGGAAAGCATAACCGGTGGTATAGCTGTTAACTCTTTAAACCTAAATGAAACAACATTGCACATATGATTAACTTCTGAGAACTGAGCATTGTGTGCAGAGATTTTGCAGCTATCTCCTTTCCTTCAGTTTTTGTGCTAACATTCCTATCTCTAAAACAAGGTTTTACACTATAGGAAAGCAAAAGCGGCGATATAGCCCCTAACTCTTTAAACCTAAATGAAACAACATGGCACATATGATTTACTTTGGAGAACTAAGCATTTTTTTTTTGGGGTAGTAGCAATGCTTCAATATTTATTCATCAATTGTAAAAAATGTACCGCACTATTGTAAGATGTTATTTATTGGAGAAATTGCGGTAGGGGTAGGAAGAGGGGTATATGGGAATCCTTTACACTTTTTTTTTATTGACTTTGTAATAATATTACATTAAAAATATATATGTGAGGTCCCATTCAACCCCACCCCCCCACCCCCCTTCTCCCCCCCCAACAACACTCGTTCCCATCATCATGACACATCCATTGGTTTTGGTAAGTACATCTTTGGGCACCTCTGCACCTCATAGACAATGGTTCACATCATGGCCCATACTCTCCTCCATTCCATCCAGTGGGCCCTGTGAGGATTTACAATGTCCGGTGATTACCTCTGAAGCACCATCCAGGGCAGCTCCATGTCCCAAAGACGCCTCCACCTCTCATCTCTTCCTGCCTTTCCCCATACCCTTCGTCCACCATGTCCACTTTTCCCAATCCAATGCCACCTCTTCTATGTGGAAATTGGATTGGTTGTGTCCATTGCACCTCTATGTCAAGAGGAGGCTCAGATTCCACATGGATGCTGGATGCAATCCTCCCATTTTCAGTTGTAATCACTCTAGGCTCCATGGTGTGGTGGTTGTCCTTCTTCAACTCCATCTTAGCTGAGTGTGGTAAGTCCAATAAATCAGATTGTAGGTGCTGGAGTCTGTTGAGGCTCAGGACCTGGCTATCACATTGTCAGTCCAGAGAGAGAACTAAGCATTTTGTGCAGAGATTTTGCAGCTATCTTCTTTCCTTCAGGTTTTGGGCTAACATTCCTATCTCGAAAACCAGCATTCACTATATAGGAAAGCATAACCGAGGGTACAGCAGCTAACTCTTGAAACCTAAATGAAACAATATGGCACATATGATTTACTTCTGAGAACTAAGCATTGTGTGCAGAGATTTTGCAGCTCTCTCCTTTCCTTCAGTTTTTGTGCTAACATTCATATCTTTATACTAGCATTTACTATATACGTAAGCATAACCGAGGGTTTAGCAGCTAACTCTCTAAACCTAAATGGAACAACATGGCACATATGATTTACTTCTGAGAACTAACCATTGTGTGCAGAGATTTTGCAGTTATCTCCTTTGCTTCAGTTTTTGTGCTAACATTCCTATCTCTAAAACCAACATTTACTATATAGGAAAGCCTAACCGAGGGTATAAGAGCTAACTCTTTAAACCTACCTGAAAAAGCATTGTACATATGATTTACTTCTGAGAACTCAGCATTGTGTGCAGAGATTTTGCATCTATCTCCTTTTCTTCAGTTTTTGTTCTAACATTCCAATCTCTAAGACTAGTATTTGCTATATAGGAAAGCATAACCGAGGGTATAGCAGCTAACTCTTTAAACCTAAATGAAACAACATGGCACATATGATTTACTTCTGAGAACTAAGCATTGTGTGCAGAGATTTTCCAGGTATCTCCTTTCCTTCAGTTTCTGTGCTAACATTCCTATCTCTAAAACCATCATTTACTACATAGGAAAGCATAACCGAGGGTATAGCAGCTAACTCTTTAAACCTACCTGAAAAAGCATTGTACATATGATTTTCTTCTGAGAAATCAGCATTGTGTGCTGAGATTTTGCAGCTATCTCCTTTCCTTCAGTATTTGTGCTAACATTCCTATCTCTAAAACTAGCATTTACTATATATGAAAGCATAACCGAGGGTATAGCAACTAACTCTTGAAACCTACATGAAACAACATGGCACATATGATTTACTTCTGAGAACTAAGCATTGTGTGCAGAGATTTTGCAGCTATCTCCTTTCCTTCAGTTTTTGTGCTAACATTCCTATCTCTAAAACTAGCATTTACTCTATAGGAAAGCATAACCGAGGGTATATCACCTAACTCTTGAAACCTAAATGAAACAACATAGCACATATGATTTACTTCTGAGAAGTAAGCATTGTGTGCAGAGGTTTTGCAGCTATCTCCTTTCCATCAGTTTTTCGGCTAACATTCCTATCTCTAAAACTAGCATTTCCTATATACGAAAGCCTAATTACCGGTATAGCAGCTAACTCTTTAAACCTAAATGAAACAACATGGCACATATGATTTACTTCTGAGAACTAAAAATTAGAGTACAAAGATTTTGCAGCTATCTGCTTTCCTTCAGTTTTTGTGCTAACATTCCTATCTCTAAAACTAGCTTTTACTATATGAGAAATCATAACCGCGGGTAGAGCAGCAAATCATTAAACCTACTTGAAAGAGGATGTCACGTCTGTTTACTTTCAGTAACTAAGCATTGAGTGCAGAGATTTTGTGGCTTTCTCCTTTCCTTCAGTTCTTGTGCGAATATGCCTATCTCTAAAAATAGCATTTACCATATAGGAAAGCATAACCGAGGGTATAGCAGCTAACACTTTTAACCTAAATGAAACCACATGGCACATATGATTTTCTTCTGAGAACTAAGCATTGTGTGCAGAGATTTTGCAGCTATCTCCTTTCCTTCAGTTTTTGTGCTAACATTCCTATCTCTAAAACTAGCATTTAAACTATAGGAAAGCATAACCGGGGGTATAGCAGCTAATTCTTTAAACCTACATGAAACAACATGGCACATATGATTTACTTCTCAGAACTAAGCATTGTGTGCAGAGATTTTGCAGGTATCTCCTTTCCTTCAGTTTTTGTGCTAACATTCCTATCTGTAAAACCAGCATTTACACTATAGGAAAGCATAACCGGAGGTATAGCAGCTGACACTTTAAACGTACCTGAAAAATCATGGTACACATGATTTACTTCTGAGAACTAAACATTGTGTGCAGAGATTTTGCAGCTATCTCCTTTTCCTTCAGTTTTTGTGCTAACATTCCTATCTCTAAAACTTTTATTTCCTATATAGGAAAGCATAACGGAGGGTATAGCAGCTAACTCTTTAAACCTAAATAAAACAATACAGCACATATGATTTACTTCTGAGAACTAAGCATTGTGTGCAGAGATTTTGCAGCTATCTCCTTTCATTCAGTTTTTGCGCTAACATTCCTATCTCTAAAACTAGGATTTACTATATAGGAAAGCATAAGCGAGGGTATAGAAGCTAACTCTTTAAACCTACATGAAACAACATGGCACATATGATACAGTTCTGAGAACTAAGCATTGTGTGCAGAGATTTTGCAGCTATCTCCTTTCCTTCAGTTTTTGTGCTAACATTCCTATCTCTAAAACTAGCATTTACACTATAGGAAAGCATAACCGATGGTATGGCAGCTAACTCTTGAAAACTAAATGAAACAACATGGCACATATGATTTACTTCTGAGAACTAACCATTGTGTGCAGAGATATTGGAGCTATCTCCTTTCCTTCAGTTTTTGTGCTAACATTCCTGTCTCTAAAACTAGCATTTACTATATGGGAAAGCATAACCGAGGGTAGAGCAGCTAAATCTTTAAACCTACTTGAAAGAGGATGTCACATGTGCTTTACTTTCGGGAACTAACATTGAGTGCAGAGATTTTGTGGCTTTCTCCTTTCCTTCAGTTTTTGTGCTAATATGCCTATCTCTAAAACTAGAATTTCCTATATAGGAAAGCATAAACGAGGGTATAGCAGCTAACTCTTGAAACCTAAATGAAGCAACATGACACATATGATTTACTTCTGAGAACTAAGCCTTGTGTGCAGAGATTTTGCAGCTATCTCTTTTCCTTCAGTTTTTGTGCTAACATTCCTATCTCTAAAACTGGCATTTACACGATAGTAAAGCATAACCAAGGGTATAGCAGTTGACTCTTTAAACGTACCTGAAAAGTGTGGTACATATGATTTACTTCTGAGAACTCAGCATTTTGTGCTGAGATTTTGCATCTATCTCCTTTCTTTCAGTATTTGTGCTAACATTCTTATCTCTAAAACTAGCATTTCCTATATAGGAAACATAACCAAGGGTATAGCAGCTAACTCTTGAAACCTACATGAAACAACATGGCACATATGATTTACTTCTGAGAACTAAGCATTGTGTGCAGAGATTTTGCAACTATCTCCTTTCCTTCAGTTTTTGTGCTAACATTCCTATCTCTAATACTAGAATCTACTATATAGGAAAGCATAACCGAGGGTATAGCACCTAACTCTTGAAACCTAAATGAAACAACATGGCACATATGATTTACTTCTGAGAAGTAAGCATTTTGTGCAGAGATTTTGCAGCTATCTCCTTTCCTTCAGTTTTTGTGCTAACATTCCTATCTCCAAAACTAGAATCTACTCTATAGGAAAGCATAACCGAGGTTATAGCACCTAACTCTTGAAACCTAAATGAAACAATATGGCACATATGATTTATTCTGAGAACTCAGCATTGTGTGCTGTGGTTTTGCAGCTATCTCCTTTCCTTCAGTTTTTGTACTCACATTCCTATCACTAAAACTTTTTTCCTATATAGGAAAGCATAATCGAGGGTATAGTAGCTAATTCTTTAAACCTAAATGAAACAACATGGCACATATGATTTTCTTCTGAGAACTAACCATTGTGTGCAGAGATTTTGCAGCTATCTCCTTTCCTTCAGTTTTTGCGCTAACATTCCTATCTCTAAAACTAGCATTTACTATATAGGAAAGCATAACCGAGGGTATAGCAGCTAACTCTTTAAACGTACATGAAACAACATGGCACATATGATTTACTTCTGAGAACTAAGCGTTGTGTGCAGAGATTTTGCAGCTATCTCCTTTCCTTCAGTTTTTGTGCTAACATTCCTCTCTCTACAACTAACATTTACAATATAGGAAGGCATAACCGAGGGTATAGTAGCTAACTCTTGAAAAGTAATTGAAGCAACATGGCACATATGATTTACTTCTGAGAACTAAGCATTGTGTGCAGAGATTTTGCAGCTATCTCCCTTCCTTCAGTTTTTGTGCTAATATTCCTATCTCTAAAACTAGCATTTACTATGTAGGTAAGCATATCTGAGGGTATAGCAGCTAACTCTTTAACCTTAAGTAAAACAACCTGGCACATATGATTTACTTCTGAGAACTAACCATTGTTTGCAGAGATTTTGCAGCTATCTCCTTTCCTTCAGTTTTTGTGCTAACATTCCTATCTCTAAAACTACCATTTACTATATACGAAAGCCTAACTACCGGTATAGCAGGTAACTCTTTAAACCTAAATGAAAGAACATGGCACATATGATTTATTTCTGAGCACTAACAATTGAGTACAAAGATTTTGCAGCTATCTCCTTTCCTTCAGTTTTTGTGCTAACATTCCTATCTCTAAAACTAGTTTACTATATAGGAAAGCATAACCGAGTGTAGAGTAGCTAAATCTTTAAACCTACTTGAAAGATGATGTCACATCTGCTTGACTTTCAGGAACTAAGCATTTAGTGCAGAGATTTTGTGGCTTTCTCCTTTCCTTCAGTTTTTGTGCTAATATGCCTATCTCTAAAACTAGAATTTACCGTATAGGAAAGCATAACCGAGGGTATAGCAGCTAACTCTTTAAACCTAAATGAAGCAACATGGCACATATGATTTACTTCTGACAACTAAGCATTGTGTGCAGAGATTTTTCAGCTATCTCCGTTCCTTCAGTTCTTGTGCTAACATTCATATCTTTATACTAGCATTTACTATATACAAAAGCATAACCGAGGGTATAGCAGCTAACACTTTAAACCTAAATGAAACAACATAGCACATTTGATTTAGTCCTGAGAAATAAGCATTGTGTGCAGAGATTTTGCAGCTATCCCCTTTACTTCAGTTTTTGTGCTATCATTCCTATCTCTAAAACTAAAATTTCCTATATAGGAAAGCATAAACGAGGGTATTCCAGCTAACTCTTGAAACCTAATTGAAACAACATGGCAATAATGATTTACTTCTGAGAACTAAGCATTGTGTGCAGAGATTTTGCAGCTATCTCCTTTCCTTCAGTTTTTGTGCTAACATTCCTATGTCTAAAACTAGGATTTACTATATAAGAAAGCATAACTGTGGGTAAAGCAGCTTACTCTTTAAACCTACATGAAACAACATGGCACATATGATTTACTTCTGAGAACTCAGCATTGTATGCAGAGATTTTGCAGCTATCACCTTTCCTTCAGTTTTTGTGCTAACATTCCTATCTCTAAAACTAGCATTTACCCTATAGGAAAGCATAACCGATGCTATAGCAGCTAACTCTTTAAACCTACTTGAAAGATGATGTCACACGTGCTGTACTTTAGGGAACTAAGCATTCAGTGCAGAGATTTTGTGGCTATCTCCTTTCCTTCAGTTTTTGTGCTAATATGCCTATCTCTAAAACTAGCATTTACACTATAGAAAAGCATAACCGGGGGTATAGCAGCTAACTCTTTAAACCTTGTGGCAGCTGCGGTCTGAGCCCGGCTGAGGGGCGGTGGCCATGGGCCAGGCAACTTTCCCGGAGTGGAGGACGAGGCGGGAGACTTGGCCGAGTCTTTGGTGGAGGCGTGCAAGGTTAGGAGGGTGGCGGGGATGAAGGAGACGAGACATACACTTGTGGAGCTGTAACAGAGCCATTTATTGGGGAATATACAGAGATTATATAGGGCTGTGGCGGAGGGGTGGGCAGGGTTCTTGCTGGGATGCCTTATAAGGCGTGCTGGGGAGTCTTTCGATGAGGATTGGTAAGGAGCAACACAGAACTGCTAGGAGGGGGGTACGGGAAGGGGTGGGAATGGCGTCACAGCGAGAAGAGGTGGAAAAAGGAGGGGGAAGGGGGAGTGGGTGAGCCATCTGTATGTTGCCTTTTGGTGGGAACAGTGGGCATAGCCTAGATGACTGGGCGGGCTTTGGAGCACTGCATACCAATGGCTCGAGGACGCGGCATCCGTACCGGCCGTCTCATAGTGGGCCTGGGCAGGCTGAGGGCTTGCGCCCGTACCAGCCCTTCCCTTGACCACTGGCTCCAGGTTACGCGTCTACCTTCTGCCAGGGCTGGCCCCCTACTGAGGAGGAGGCTATCCCACATTTCCCCCTGGTTTTTTAATTAAAAGAATTGGGGGCTCCCCCTATAAAGAAAGGGGCAGGGTAGGGTGGAGAGGGGGGGGAAGGGTATAGGGAAGAGTCGGGTAGGGACTGTGTGGGGAGGGGGGTAGATGGACATCTGATTGGGCTCGATTGGAGGGTGGCGAGAGTCTCTGGATGAGAACAAGTAAGGCAAAAATTATGAAGTTATTGAGCTTGGCGGCTGGGGGACAGCAGACAGTTCTGAAGTCATATGGCAGTTATCTGGATGTCAGGACAGTGGGAGGGTTTAGTTCTTCTCTTCAGACGTGTGGGCCAGGGCTGGGCAGGGGGGCCGTCTTCTGTAGCGAGTCGCTGGTACTGGACGTGCACGTAGGATGTGAAGACTGCATTTGCTTGGTCTTTGGCGAGCTGGATGATTTTTCTGACGGCCCAGTGACCTATAGTGAGGGCTAGGATGATTGTTATTAGTGGACCCAGAAAGGGGAGGAGGTACAGAAGGAGGGTATGAAAGACTCCAGAAAAGTAGTTAGCTGCTTCGCGCTCTCTTTGGCGTCACTCTAATCCTTCTCGGACCTTTCTCAGGCTGTCCACTGCGAGACCTGTAGAGTTAGCATAAATGCAGCATTCTTCCCCAAGGGCGGCACAGAGGCCTCCCTTCTTGAGGAGAAGAAGGTCAAGGCCCCGGCGGTTCTGGAGGACTACCTCGGAAAGGGAGTTAAGAGAATTTTTAAGATGGGAGATAGCGGTTTGGAGATGGGCAATGTCTTCATCGACAGCTTGTCTGAGGGAGGAAAGAGAAGAGGATTGTGTGGCGAAGGCGGTGACTCCTGTGCCTGCTCCGGCGAGACCTAGAAGGGTAGCAACAGTGAGGACAGTGATGGGCTCTCTTTTTTTGCAGGTGAATGGGGAGATTTTGACCCTGCAAGTGGGAGAAGAACTCTTTGTTAGGATGGAAAAGGACTCGAGGGGTGAGAAGAATGAGCAGACAGGTTTCATTGGTGGCATTGAGGGTGGCAACGTTGAGGCAGGGGGTTAATCCTGTGGATGTGCAAAGCCATTGAGAGGTGTTATGGGGGATTATGAATTTGGCGGAAGCGCCGGGAGAGGAGTAGTTGGAGCAAGCTTTTAGGGGGGGATGGGAACTTTGGCGAGAATGAATGCAGCGCCCTGTGGAAGAAACGGATTGAAAGGTTAAGGGGACAGAGGAGGTGTTCCAGTTGCATTTGGCTGGATTCTGTTCAGAGGATTCACTGAAAGTGAGGTTAGTGGCAACAGGCTCGTACAGAGGAAGAGAGGGGGAGAGACAAAGCCAGCAGCTCGCAGTGAGGTCGGGGTGGGAGGTGTTCAGAGAGGTGTACGAAGCTTTGATTAGGTTGATGAGAGGGCTGGAATACCGAGTAGGGGATAGAGCGAAGCTTGGGGTTATGGGAGCTAGGGGAGACAGTTGTGAGAGAGGTGCTGGGCGAAGGAGAGGGTGAGGCAGAGCGGGGCGGAGAGGAGGGTTGTGCCTGTGGAGGATTGAGAACTTTATTTGGGCCAATGCCACTTGGGATGGGGGTGGTGGGGTGTCTCTTCTGTATGGAGAAGAGGCTACCCCAATCATAGCCTTCCATGTAGAGGCGGATGCCATATGTGCGGCCACTAAGCCAGTTGTCCTCATTGGGGTTTTTAACCACAAGGGTTATATTGCACCAATTTTGGTTTGCCCATGCTACTTGGAGGTGCTGATCTCTGTTGGGAGCCTTAGACCATCCGTAGGCCACTGTTTCACACCCCCAGGAGGGGCAATAAAAATGCGAGGGGTCAGCACAGCCCCTGCCTGTGGAAGGACAGATGTAAAAGCCAGAAACGAGGTTGGATTGGCATCGATTACTTAGCCAATTATTATTGTCTAGATCTGCGAATAGAAAGAGATTACATATATGCACAGTAAGGGAAGGAGCGCCTGCTGTTATATTGAAGGCTAAGATTTTGTCTGGGCTGAACGTTTTGAGTGTCCAATTGTAAGGTTGATGGGCAGGGTTGACTTGACCTGTGGTAGCAAGAGAGAGGAGGAGGACAAGGAGGGGGACTAGGGAGGGTGAGGGGGGTTGAGATGGGGGATGTAGGGTTCTGGCTTGCCAGTATAGCTGCAGGAGGTTTGCAACTTCTGTTGCAGTGGGGTCTTCCGTTGGACAGGGAGGGTCGTGCAGGGTGACCTGGGTTACACGGCGGATCAGGCTACGGAGTTGACGGCGTTCCTTCCGTTTCAAGCGAGGCTGTTGCTGGGGCGCAATTGGCGTTTCAGGTTGGGTTTGAGCCGGCTGTGGTGTGGGGGCTGGTGGAGGGATACTGTGCTGGGCTTGATGCATCCTTGCCCTCAATCAGCGGCGCTCACATCGAGACAGACTGCTCAGCGGTGGCTGGTCGGACATTCCGCCCTGGGATCCAGATGGGGTGGGAGGCATTTTCTGGAAAAACACAAGAAAACCCTCTCCCTTGGGTGAGGAGGGGGCTGGGTCCCTTCCAGCTATTAGTTTCGGGGTCCTTCCAATAGACCATTGGGGCCTGGGTGGGCCGGTATGATGGCCCCCAATGTCTATGTAGGGGCGAGAGCCCTTCTTTGTTAAATGTTAAGAGGTTTAGATGTATAAGGGCCGCGGTAACCAGGTCCCCTGGGGATGCTTGGGGGAGCATTGCCCTTTCTTTTTCTATTTGTGTTTTTAATCGGTGGTGCTGACTTTCAACGATGGCTTTCCCCTGAGGGTTGTAGGGGATGCCGAAGTGATGGGTGATGTTGTATAGCCGAAGAAAGGCAGCAAAGGAGGCACTGCAATAGGCAGGCCCATTGTCTGTTTTTATGTCCCAGGGAACTCCCATGAAGAGAATTCCTTGTCTTAAGGCCTTGACACAATGTTTGGCTGTTTCCCCAGCAAGGGGGACTGCATAGCACATGGCTGAGAAAATGTCAATTATCACATGCACGTATTTGAGACGCCCAAAGGAGGGAACGTGCGTGACATCCATTTGCCATCTGCAGTTGGGCTTTAGGCCTCGCGGGTTGACCCCTTGAGGTTGTAGGGGGCCAAGTGGTGCGAAGGGCGTGCAGACAGCACAATTGCGGACTAAGTGTTTGCAGGTGTTTAGAGGGAGTCCACACAGATGATGCAGAGATATGGCTGAGAAGTGAAATTTGGAATGTAGCAGCTTGGCCTGGTTGATAGTGTCTCCCGGGGGGGCTGCCGAGATGGCCAGTACCACTTGGTCATTTTGGGCTGAAACTGCTTGGTCTACTATATTATTGCCATTAGCCAATGGCCCAGGGAGGCCCGAGTGACTACGAATGTGGCTAATGAACCAAGGGTTCTGTCGGTGTTCTAAGATACTTCGGAGGTCTGCAAGGGCTTTATCAATGGCTGAGTCCCCCGGAAAAAAAGTGGAAAAGGTGAGGACTCGGCAGACCTGATAGGTGTAAAGGCTATCTGTGAAGATGTTTACTGGGTGGTCGCGGTGGTCCGCGAGCGCACAGGAGACTGCTAGGATCTCACCTACTTGGACAGAATGGAGGTTGACATATCTGGTCAGGCGGGGTTCAGCAGCATTGGGGAGGTAGGAGAGGGTGGCAAACTGGGTTTTGGAGGCATCTGTAAAGACGGTGATTGCCCCGGGGATGGGTGCAGAGGAGGGGAAGGGATGGAAGGGGCTGCAGAAGGGGAGCTTAGCCAGCCCTTGCAGCAGCCGATGGCTAAGATAATGACAGCTGAACTCACCATGAAACCCTTCCAAAAGGATTTGCATGTCTGGGTTATCCCGTATGAGCAGGCTTGTTTGTCCGGCGTCTAGGGGCCAGACAATCTTTTTTGGTTGTGCCCTGAAGACATGGATAGCCAATGTGACTGGATCTGAAGCCAGGCTGATCCAGAGCCACACTGCAGGGCAGATTGTTCTTAATCGGCTCTTGGTGGGATGCACCCAGAGCAGGGGGCCATCTTGCCACAGGCAGCCCATGGGGGTCCCGGGCGTGGGGAGGACAAGTGCTATAAGATGGCTCTCTCTAGTACTAATTCTCTGGAGGCAGCAGGTGGCGAGTGCCTTGTTGATGGCGGCTATGGCTTCCTTTGCCTCTTGGGTGAGTTTAATGCGCCGGGAGACTGCTTGCAGCGGGGCTTCGGGGACACTTAATAGTGCAAAGAGTGGTTGGAGCTGTGCGGTGGTAATGGGCAGCGTGGAGCGGAGCCAGTTAATTTGACCGCAGAGCTGTTGAAGTTCAGTTAAAGTGACCCGGTCAGGGATGTCTAACTGGGGGGCGGATGGGGAAATGGTCTTATCAATAGTGAATCCCAAAAAGGTTAGGGGTGGTGTCATTTGGACCTTATCTGGTTGAACGGAAAGGCCGATATCAGCTAAGTTAGTTGTCAGGTCAGCAAGGATCTGAGGAAGAGCAGAGGCGTCTTCAGAGGCTACTAATATGTCATCCATGTAATGAATGAGCATAGCCTGCTCCCGTAGGGGGGCCACTGCATGGTTGACATACATCTGGCAGATAGCCGGACTGTTTTGCATCCCTTGCGGGAGGACCTTCCATTGGTACCTGCTGGCTGCGCCCGCATGATTGGGGACAGGAACAGTAAAGGCAAAGCGAGGGCGGTCCTGCTCATGTAATGGGATGGAAAAGAAGCAGTCTTTTATATCAATTGTGGCCACATGATAATGAACTGGAATGGCCATTGGATAGGGGAGTCCCGGTTGTGGGGATCCCATAGGAAGAATATGCTTATTAATTTCTCTCAGATCATGGAGGAGTCTAAATTTCCCTGTGGACTTCTTTTGAATGACAAATACTGGTGAATTATAGGGGCTGATAGAGGGTTCAATGTGGCCAGTGCTCAATTGTTCCTGAATGAGGGCTTGGAGCGTTGCTAGCTTATGTGTGGGGAGGGGCCACTGCTCCACCCAAATGGGTTCCTCGGTGTCCCACTGCAGAGGAATGGGTGCTGGAGGTGTTAAGCGAGCAGTGGCGTATATCATTGGGGGGCTGTGTGGTAAGCACTGCCCCAGAGGCGGCGAGGATATCGCGGCCCCATAAGATTTGGTCTATGGTATGGAGGAATAATGGGTGGAAGGTGCCTGTTTGACCATCTTCATCTTCCCATATGAGGGGTCTCATAGCTTGTAATGAGGGAGAGGTGCCGGTGGCCCTGATTACCGAGGGGCCATCTAGGACCTGCCAAGGCATAGCCAGTTGGGCGGGCATGCAGGAGACTTCTGCCCCTGAATCAAGTGTACCTGTATACCATTGCCCCTCGATCTTTAATTTCCGAGTGGGCCTTTGTGGGGTAATGGGGACAGTCCATAAAAGCATTTTGGGTGGCTCCCCTGGCGGGCCTGCAGGAGTGACTTGGCTCTCATTTGCAGAGCCCGGTTCGGGAGGGGGCTCCAAGGGTGCCTCATTGGTCTGGATGATTCCTTTGGAAATAGTGTGCCAGCAATAAGGGCAATGCCAGTCTCTACAAGGAAACTGGGGGCAGTGGCCATTAATGACCCATGGAAAGGCATCTGAGTGGACTTTGTAGCGGGTGCCTCTTAGGGACGGTCCTGAGGCATGCCCCTTTGGAAGTTTAAAGGCTTGTTGGCCGGTTGTCCAGAGGGCATGGAATGGGGGGCGGATTGGCAGTCATGTGCCCAATGAAACCCCTTACCACAGCGAGGGCAGGGGGTAGTTGGTGGGCGGCCTCCTTGTGGCAAGGGCCGAGGGGGAGGCTTGCCCCTCAACAGCTGACTGGGGCCCTCTGGTGGCAGGGCCTTGTGAGGGCACTCTCAAGCAAAGTGCCCGGTTTCGCCACAGCGGAAGCAGCCGGCGGTAGCCGCTAGTGCTGCAGTGACAGCGCCGGAAACCGCATTAGCGAGGGCTGTGGCGGATGGATCAAGGCCGCTACAGGCAAGGACCCAGTCATGGATACCCTTGTCTCGCACTGGAAGGATGGCTTGTTTACATATTGGATTGGCCCCTTCTAGGATTAACTCGCACGCCAATGCCAATTGCGCTTGGGGGTCATGAACCTTGCGGGAGCAGGTGTCCTCGACCCTTGAGACAAAGGTGGCAAATGGCTCATCCCAGCCTTGGGTTAACTTTGCAAACTTTTTGGGTTTGCTAGCCGAGCAGTTGCGGAAGGCTCGCAAGGCGACGTCTCGAAGAATTGGCCAGAAGTCAGCCGGGACCCGCTGGTAAGCGGTCGCCTGGACAAAGTCACCCGTACCCGTGTAGGCATCAGGAGGGTGGAGGATTCCCGTGGCTGCGTTTTGAGAGATTTGCCTTTCCGCCTCTGCTTGGAAGTGGGCACGCCAATTGACAAATTGCCCGGGGTTTAATATGGCCCGGGTGAGGGAGGTCCAATCTTGGGGGAGACATGAGCTGGATGGCATAGGGACTACCCAATCCGTCCTCCCTGACAGCTTTCTGGAGCTGCTTAACTGTTTCGGAATCGATTGGGTACCAGTCGTAGGGGCGATTAGCGGTAGGGGCAATATTCAAGGGAAAACAGCTGAGAGAGGGAGGCCCGCGAGAGGGAGGGATGTTGGAGGCAAGCTGGAAACAGGGAGAGGGCGTGGGTGCAGAGTGAGGGGGCCCGGTCCATTGACTTGCCGCTGGGGCTTGCGGGTGATCCCAGTGATCAGAAGATGGCGGTGCGGAGGGCGCAGCCGAGGCGTAAGATGGCAGAAGGCCCCGCCCTCAGAAAGGGAGGGGTAGAGTGCACGCGCCTGGGGGTGTGGTGGGGAAGTGACATCATGGTCGGGGTAGTTCTCCTTTTTGGCGCCCTTTTCGGCCAAAGGAGAAGGAGGAAGTGCGCCATCTTGATGAGGTCTCGTGTTGTCTTGTCTAGGCGGGTGGAGTTCGAGCGCATTGTTAAGTTGCTCGACTAGAGACTCTGTATCTGAAGGGGGGTCTGAATCAGAATCTTTGTCCTCCTTGGCTGCTTGGGCTGATAGGGCCTCCTTTGATTTACTGGGGCTCCTATCTGGGGGATGAGAGCCCTGTAGGCAGGAGCGAATGGTTATTAGGGTGGGCAGCATGCCGGGAGGGAACCGCTTCCCTTCATGCTCCATGGCGGAGGTGACCTGATCGATTAAGCGATCATACGTGATAGGGTCCCAGAGGTGGCAAGTGGAGAGCCATTGATTAAAAGGCAAGAGAAGGTCCCAATAAACTTGCAGTTGTTGAACGGAGACCTTACAGCAGTGAATATCTAAAAGTCCCGCCAAGGCGCGGACCTGAGGCGCTTGCCGGGCAGATAGCCGGCTGCCCATGATATTGCCCTAGAGGGTGAAAAAGGCTAGAAGGGCCGAGACTACAAGGCTAAGAGAGGCGTGGAGAGCAAAGAACAATACTCTTTGGTGACAGGACCAATCCGAGGGCGCGAGTTCAGCGAGACACCAAGTGCCGATTAGAGGGACGATTATACAGACAACAACGCTGAAGACACGAATGGGTAACAGGGAATCGAGCAGTGGAGTAGGTGAGGGAGAAACAAGCTGGGGTGTGGGAGTCATGAAAGTGAGGCTCTCTGAATTGGGCGTGTGGGGAGAGGTGGCCCCGGGATGGGGGTGGCGAAGGGTGAGGAGAGGCGGCACCGGAGTGGGGGCGGCGAAGGAGGGGCCCTTACCTTGCAGGCGAAAGGAGAGGGGAAATGGAGAGGCGTCCAGGAGAGTGGACTCTGGGCTGGACAGCTGCGCGAAGGCGAAGATGCCTCACATGGGGCACCAGTTGTGGCAGCGGCGGTCTGAGCCTGGCTGAGGGGCGGGTGGCCGTGGGCCAGGCGACTCTTCCCGGAGGCGAGGGCAAGGCGGGAGACTTGGCCGAGTCTCTGGCGGAGGCGTGCCAGGTGTGGAGGGCGGCGGGAACGAAGGAGACGAGACACACACTTGTGGAGCTGTAACAGAGCCGTTTATTGGCGAATTTACAGAGATTATATAGGGCTGTGGCAGAGGGGCAGGCAGGGTTCTTGCTGGGATGCCTTATAAGGCGTGCTGGGGAGACTTTCGATGAGGATTGGTAAGGAGGAACACGGAACTGCTAGGAGGGGGGTACGGGATAGGGCGGGAATGGCGTCACAGAGAGGGGAGGCGGGAAGAGGAGGGGGAAGGGGGAGTGGGGGAGCCGTCTGGATGTTGCCTTTTGGCGGGAACAGTGGGCGTAGCCTAGATGACTGGGCGGGCTTTGGAGTGCCGCATACCAATGGCCCGAGGATGCGGCATCCGTACCGGCTGCCTCGTAGTGGGCCTGGGCAGGCTGAGGGCTTGCGCCTGTACCAGCCCTTCCCTTGACCACTGGCTCCAGGTTACGCATCTACCTTCTGCCAGGGCTGGCCCCTACTGAGGAGGAGGCTATCCCACAAAACCTACCTGAAAAAGCATGGTATATATGATTTACTTCTGAGAACTAAGCATTGTGTGCAGAGATTTTGCAGCTATCTCCTTTCCTTCAGTTTTTGTGCTAACATTCCTATCTCTAAAACTAGCATTTACTATATAGGAAAGCATAACTGAGGGTATAGCAGCTAACTCTTTAAACCTACTTGAAAGAAGATGTCACATGTGCTTTACTTTAGGGAACTAAGCATTGAGTGCAGAGATTTTGTGGCTATCTCCTTTCCTTCAGTTTTTCTGCTAATGTGCCTATCTCTAAAACTAGCATTTACACTGTAGGAAAGCATAACCGGGGGTATAGCAGCTAACTCTTTAAACCTACCAGAAAAAGGATGGTACATATGATTTACTTCTGAGAACTAAGCATTGTGTGCAGAGATTTTGCAGCTATCTCCTTTCCTTCAGTTTTTGTGCTAACATTCCTATTTCTAAAAGTAGCATTTCCTATATAGGAAAGCATAACCGAGGGTATAGCAGCTAACTCTTTAAGCCTAAATGAAACAACATGGCACATATGATTTACTTCTGAGAACTAAGCAATGTGTGCAGAGATTTTGCAGCTATCTCCTTTCCTTCAGTTTTTATGCTAACATTCCTGTCTCTAAAACTAGCATTTACCATATACAAAAGCATAACTGAGGGTATAGCAGCTAACACTTTAAACCTAAATGAAACAATATGGCACAGATGATTTACTTCTGAGAACTAAGCATTGTGTGCAGAGATTTTGCAGCTATCTCCTTTCCTTCAGTTTTTGTGCTAACATTCCTATTTCTAAAAGTAGCATTTCCTATATAGGAAAGCATAACCGAGGGTATAGCAGCTAACTCTTTAAGCCTAAATGAAACAACATGGCACATATGATTTACTTCTGAGAACTAAGCAATGTGTGCAGAGATTTTGCAGCTATCTCCTTTCCTTCAGTTTTTATGCTAACATTCCTGTCTCTAAAACTAGCATTTACCATATACAAAAGCATAACTGAGGGTATAGCAGCTAACACTTTAAACCTAAATGAAACAATATGGCACAGATGATTTACTTCTGAGAACTAAGCATTGTGTGCAGAGATTTTGCAGCTATCTCCTTTCCTTCAGTTTTTGTGCTAACATTCTTATCTCTAAAACTAGCATTTACTATATAGGAAAGCATAACCGAGGGTATAGCAGCTAACTCTTCAAACCTACTTGAAAGAGGATGTCACAGGTGCTTTACTTTAGGGAACTAAGCATTGAGTGCAGAGATTTTGTGGCTATCTCCTTTCCTTCAGTTTTTGTGCTAATATGCCTATCTCTAAAACTAGCATTTACACTATAGAAAAGCATAACCGGGGGTATAGCAGCTAACTCTTTAAACCTACCTGAGAAAGCATGGTACATATGATTTACTTCTGACAACTAAGCATTGTATGCAGAGATTTTGCAGCTATCTCCTTTCCTTCAGTTTTTGTGCTTTCATTCCTATCTCTAAAACTAGCATTTACTATATAGGAAAGCATAACCGAGGGTATAGCAGCTAACTCTTTAAACCTAAATGAAACAATATGGCACATATGATTTCCATCTGAGAACTAAGCATTGTGTGCAGAGATTTTGCAGCTATCTCCTTTCCTTCAGTTTTTGTGCTAACATTCCTATCTCTAAAACTAGCATTTCCGTTATAGGAAAGCATAACCGAGGGTATAGCAGCTAACTCTTTAAACCTAAATGAAACAACATGGCACATATGATTTACTTCTGAGAACTAAGCATTGTTTGCAGAGATTTTGCAGCTATCTCCTTTCTTTCAGTTTTTGTGCTAACATTCCTATCTCTAAAACTAGCATTTACAATATAGGAAACCATAACCGAGGGTATAGCAGCTAACTCTTTA
Organism: Dasypus novemcinctus; assembly: GCF_030445035.2. Classification (NCBI taxonomy): domain Eukaryota; kingdom Metazoa; phylum Chordata; class Mammalia; order Cingulata; family Dasypodidae; genus Dasypus; species Dasypus novemcinctus. The sequence goes on along the minus strand of NW_026688246.1, from coordinate 9,444 downwards.
AACCTAAAGGAAACAACATGGCACATATTATTTATTTCTGAGAACTAAGCATTGTGTGCAGAGATTTTGCAGCTCTCTCCTTTCCTTCAGTTTTTGTGCTAACATTCATATCTCTAAAACTAGCATTCACTATATACGAAAGCATAACCAAAGGTATAGCAGCTAACTCTTTAAACCTAAATGAAACAACATGGCACATATGATTTACTTCTGAGAAATAAGCATTGTGTGCAGAGATTTTGCAGCTATCTCCTTTCCTTCAGTTTTTGTGCTAACATTCCTATCTCTAAAACTAGCATTTACTATTTAGGAAAGCATAACCGAGGGTATAGCAGCTAACTCTTTAAACCTAAATGAAACAACATTGCACATATGATTTACTTCTGAAAACTTGCGGTCACCCCTCGGGCTGAAGTGTGGTTTGCTGACCTGGCGGGGGAGCAGCCGCGGCAGGCCAAGCCGCTGCCCCCATAATAGGGTGGCTGGTCGAACTCACCGCACCCCTGAAGGGAGCTCGGCATGGGCGCAGAGTGCCCTCGGGTCTCCCCTTCTCGGCAGCCATGCTTCCACAGCCGCCCCTCCTCCCGGATGGTGCCACACGATGCCTGTGGGGCGGCACCCTTCTTCTTCTTTCTCCCTGCACAGGCGCAGTGCGGAAAATTCCAGTCTGCCCTTTTCCCCTCCCCCGACAGCAGCAACAGCCAGGCGTGGGCGGGAAACTCCAGTCTGCCCCTCACCCCAGCAACAGCAGCCACCAATCACTAAACCCTGCCACTTCTGCCAGCAACAGCAACAGCCAATCCCTAATCACCACCCCTTCCCCGTCCAGTACTGCCCACTGACCTTTCACCAGCAACCAATCAGAACAGGGCATGGCTTCGACCAATCAGCCTTCCCCAGCCCCTATAAAACTGCTGCCTCTCCCTCAATAAAGTTGGACCTGGGTGTTTACCTCGTCTCTGCGGTAGTTCTTCTGCCATGCGCCCTCCAGTCCTGAGAGCCCCCGACAAGGGCCTGGCCTCCCTTGTCCCCAGTTCGTCGCCTGCTTCTCCGGGTGACCCCTTCGTCGCTGGCTTCGCCGGGTGACCCCGTCAGCCGAACCGCGCAACCCCTGTGAGACCGACCCCTCGTCTGCTGCCGGACCGACCACTCATCCCAAGTGGGACCGACCCCTCATCCCAAGTGGGACCGACCCCTTGTCCTAAGCTGGACCGACAACTCGTCCGCAGCAAGACCCCACCTCTACCAACCAAGCAAACCATCGCAAGAACTAAGCATTGTGTTTAGAGATTTTGCAGCTATCTCCTTTCCTTCAGTTTTTGTGCTAACATTCCTATCTCTAAAAGTAGCATTTACTATATATGAAAGGATAACTGAGAGTATAGCAGCTAAGTCTTTATACCTAAATGAAACAAAAGGCACATATATGATTTACTTCTGAGAACTAAGCATTGTGTGCAGAGATTTTGCAGCTGTCTCCTTTCCTTCAGTTTTTGTGCTAACGTTCCTATCTCTAAAACTAGCATTTCCTATATAGGAAAGCATAACCGACGGTATAGCAGCTAACTCTTTAAACCTACTTGAAAGAGGATGTCACATGTGCTTTACCTTAGGGAACTAAGCATTGAGTGCAGAGATTATGTGGCTATCTACTTTCCTTCAGTTTTTGTGCTGATACGCCTATGTCTAACACTAGCATTTACACTATAGGAAAGCATAACCGGGGGTATAGCAGCTAACTCTTTAAACCTAAATGAAACAACATGGCACAAATGATTTACTTCGGAGAACTAAGCATTGTGTGCAGAGATTTTGCAGCTATCTTCTTTCCTTCAGTTTTTGGCTAACATTCTTATCTCGAAAACTAGCATTTACTATAGAGGAAAGCATAACCAAGGGTACAGAAGCTAACTCTTTAAGCCTACTTGAAAGAGGATGTCACATGTGCTTTATTTTATGTAACTAAGCTTTCAGTGCAGAGATTTTGAATCTATCTCCTTTCCTTCAGTTTTTGTGCTAATATGCCTATGTCTAACACTAGCTTTGACACTATAGGAAAGCATAACCGGGGGTATAGCACCTAACTCTTTAAACCTAAATGAAACAATATGGCACATATGATTTTCTTCTGAAAACTAAGCATTGTGTGCAGAGATTTTGCAGCCACCTCTTTCCTTCAGTTTTGTGCTAACATTCGTATCTCTAAAACTAGCATTTACTAAATAGGAAAGTATAACCGAGGGTGTAGCAGCTAACTCTTTAAACCTAAAGGAAACAACATGGCACATATGATTTATTTCTGAGAACTAAGCATTGTGTGCAGAGATTTTGCAGCTTTCTCCTTTCCTTCAGTTTTTGTGCTAACATTCCTATCTCCAAAAGTAACATTTACTATATAGAAAAGCATAACCGAGGGTATAGCAGCTAAGGATTTAAAACTAAATGAAAAATGTGGCACACATGATTTATTTCTGAGAACTAAGCACTGTGTGCAGATATTTTGCAGCTATTTCCTTTCCTTCAGTTTTTGTCCTAAAATTCCTATCTCTCAAACTAGCGTTTACTATATAGGAAAGCATAACTGAGGGTATAGCAGCTAACTCTTTAAACCTAAATGAAACAACATGGCACAAATGATTTACTTCGGAGAACTAAGCATTGTGTGCAGAGATTTTGCAGCTATCTTCTTTCCTTCAGTTTTTGGGCTAACATCATTATCTCTAAAACTAGCATTTACTATATAGGAAAGCATAACCGAGGGTACAGCAGCTAACTCTTTAAACCTACTTGAAAGTGGATGTCACATGTGCTTTATTTTATGGAACTAAGCTTTGAGTGCAGAGATTTTGAATCTATCTCCTTTCCTTCAGTTTTTGTGCTAATATGCCTATGTCTAACACTAGCATTTACACTATAGGAAAGCATAAAAGGGGGTATAGCAGCTAACTCTTTAAACCTAAATGAAACAACAAGGCAGCTATGCTTTACTTCTGAGAACTAAGCATTGTGTTTAGAGATTTTGCAGCTATCTCCTTTCCTTCAGTTTTTTTGCTAACATTCCTATCTCTAAAACTAACATTTACTATATAGGAAAGCATAACAGAGGGTATAGCAGCTAAGGCTTTAAACCTAAATGAAACAACATGGCACATATTATTTACTTTGAGAACTAAGCATTGTGTGCAGAGATTTTGCAGCTCTCTCCTTTCCTTCAGTTTTTGTGCTAACATTCCAATCTCTAAAACTAGCATTTACTATATACGAAAGGATAATCGAGGGTATAGCAGCTAACTCTAAACCTTAATGAAACAACATGGCACACATGGTTTACTTCTGAGAACTAAGCACTGTGATCAGTGATTTTGCAGCTCTCTCCATTCCTTCAGTTTTTGTGCTAACATTCCTATCTCTAAAACTAGCATTTACTATATAGGAAAGCATAACCGAGGGAATTGCAGCTAACTCTTTAAACCTAAATGAAACAACATGGCACATACGATTTACTTCTGAGAACAAAGCATTGTGTGCAGAGCTTTTGCAGCTATCTTCTTTCCTTCAGTTTTTGTGTTAACATTCCTATCTCTAAAACTAGCTTTTACTATATAGGAAAGCATAACCGAGGGTATAGCAGGTAACTTTTTAACCTAAATGAAACAACATGGCATATATGATTTACTTCTGAGAACTAAGCATTGTGTGCAGAGATTTTCAGCTCTCTCCTTTCCCTCAGTTTTTGTGCTAACATTCCTATCTCTAAAACTAGCAGTTACTATATAGAAAAGCATACCCGAGGGTATAGCAGCTAACTCTGTAAACCTACTTGAAGGAGGATGTCACATGTGCTTTTGTTTATGGAACTAAGCATTCAGTGCAGAGTTTTTGAAGTTTTCTCCTTTCATTCAGTTTTTGTGCTAATATGCCTATGTCTAACACTATCATTTACACTATAGGAAAGCATTACCAGGGTTATAGCAGCTAACTCTTTAAACCTACCTGAAAAAGCATGGTATATATGACTTACTTCTGAGAACTAAGCTTTGCGTGTAGAGATTTTGCAGGTATCTCCATTCCTTCAGTTTTTGTGCTAACATTCCTATCTCTAAAACTCACATTTACTATATAGGAAAGCATAACCGAGGGTATAGCAGCTAACTCTTTAAACCTACTTGAAAGAGGATGTGACATGTGCTTTACTTTATGGAACTAAGCATTGACTGCAGAGATTTTGAAGCTATCTCCTTTCCTTCAGATTTTGTGCTAATATGCCTATGTCTAACACTAGCATTTACACTATAGGAAGGCATAACCAGGGGTATAGCAGCAAACTCTTTAAACGTACCGGCAAAAGCATGGTACATATGATTTCCTTTTGAGAACTAAGCATTGTGTGCAGAGATTTTGCAGTTATCTCCTTTCCTTCAGTTTTTGTGCTAGCATTCCTATCTCTAAATCTAGCCTTTACTATATAGGAAAGTATAAACGAGGGTATAGCAGCTAACTCTTGGAACCTAAATGAAACAATATGTCACATATGATTTACTTCTGAGAACTAAGCATTGTGTGCAGAGATTTTGCAGCTGTCTCCTTTCCCTCACTTTTTGTGCTAACATTCCTATCTCTAAAACTAGCATTTACTATATAGGAAAACATAACCGAGTGTATAGGAGTTAACTCTTGAAACCTAAATGAAACAACATGGCACATATGATTTACTTCTGAGAACTAGGCATTGTGTGGAGAGATTTTGCAGTTATCTCCTTTCCTTCAGTTTTTATGCTAACATTCCAATCTTTAAAACTAGCATGTACTCTATAGGAAAGCATAACCGAGGGTATATCAGCTAAGTCTTTAAACCTAAATAAAACAACATGGCACATATTATTTACTTCTGAGAAGTAAGCATTGTGTCCAGATTTTTGAAGCTATCTCCTTTCCTTCAGTTTTGTGCTAACATTCCTATCTCTAAAACTATCGTTTACTATATAGGAAAGCTTAACCGAGGGTATAGCAGCTAACTCTTTAGACCTAAATGAAACAGCATGGCACATATGATTTACTTCTGAGAACTAAGCACGGTGTGCAGAGATTTTGAAGCTATCCTTCAGTTTTTGTGCTAACATTCCTATCTCTAAAACTAGCATTTACTACAAAGGAAAGCATAACCGAGAGTATAGCAGCTAACTCTTGAAACATAAATGAAACAACACGGTGCATATAATTTACTTCTGAGAACTAACCATTGTGTGCAGAGATTTTGCAGCTATCTACTTTCCTTCAGTTTTTCTGCTAACATTCTTATCTCTAAAACCAGCATTTTCTATATAGGAAAGCATGACCGAGGGTATAGCATCTAACTCTTTAAACCTAAATGAAAAAACATGGTACATATGATTTACTTCTGAGAACTAAGAATTGTGTGCAGAGATTTTGCCGCTATCTCCTTTCCTTCAGTTTTTGTGCTAACATTCTTATCTCTAAAACTAGCATTTACTATATAGGAAAGCATAACCGAGGGTATAGCAGCTAACTCTTTAAACCTAAATGAAACAACATGGCACATATGATTTACTTCTGAGAAGTAAGCATTGTGTGCAGATTTTTGCAGCTATCTCCTTTCCTTCAGTTTTTGTGCTAACATTCCTATCTCTAAAACTAGCTTTTACTATATAGGAAAGAATAACGTAGGGTATAGCACCTAACTCTTGAAAGCTAAATGAAACAACATGGCACATATCATTTACTTCTGAGAACTAAGCATTGTGTGCAGAGATTTTGCAGCTATCTTCTTTCCTTCAGTTTTTGGGCTAACATTATTATCTCTAAAACTACCAATTACTATATAGGAAAGCATAACCGAAGGTACAGCCGCTAACTCTTTAAGCCTACTTGAAAGTGGGTGTCACATGTGCTTTATTTTATGGAACTAAGTTTTGAGTGCAGAGATTTTGAATCTATCTCCTTTCCTTCAGTTTTTGTGCTTATATGCCTATGTCTAACACTAGAATTTACACTATAGGAAAGCATAACCGGGGGTATAGCAGCTAACTCTTTAAACCTGAATGAAACAACATGGTACGTATGATTTACTTCCGAGAACTAAGCATTTTGTGCAGAGATTTTCAGCTATCTCATTTCCCTCAATTTTTGTGCTAACATTCCTATCTCTAAAACTAGCATTTACTATATAGGAAAGGATAACCGAGGTATAGCAGCTAACTCTTTAAACCTACTTGAAAGAGGTAGTCACATGTGCTTTACTTTATGGAAATAAGCATTGAGTGCAGATTTTGAAGCTATCTCCTTTCCTTCAGTTTTTGTGGTAATATGCCTATGTCTTACACTAGCATTTACACTATAGGAAAGCATAACCGGGGGTATAGCAGCTAACTCTTTAAACCTACCTGAAAAAGCATGGTACATATGATTTACTTCTGAGAACTAAGCATTTTCTGCAGAGATTTTGCAGCTTTCTCCTTTCCTTCAGTTTTTGTGCTAACATTCCTATCTCTAAAACTAGCATTTACAATATAGGAAAGCATAACCGAGGGTATAGCAGCTAACTCTTAAACCTAAATGAAACAACATGGCAGCTATGATTTAATTCTGAGAACTAAGCATTGTTTGCAGAGATTTTGCAGCTCTCTCCTTTCCTTCAGTTTTTGTGCTAACATTCCTATCTCTAAAACTAGAATTTCCTATATAGGAAAGCATAACAGAGAGTATAGCAGCTAAGGCTTTATACCTAAGTGAAACAACATGGCACATATTATTTACTTTTGAGAACTAAGCATTGTGCACAGAGATTTTGCAGCTATCTCCTTTCCTTCAGTTTTTGTGCTAACATTCCTATCTCTAAAACTAGCTTTTACTATATAGGAAAGCATAACCGAGGGTATAGCAGCTAACTCTTTAAACCTAAATGAAACAACATGGCACATATGATTTATTTCTGAGAACTATGCAGTGTGCACAGAGATTTTGCCACTATCTCCTTTCCTTCAGTTTTTGTGCTAACATTCCTATCTCTAAAACTAGCATTTACTATATAGGAAAGAATAACCGAGGGTATAGGAGCTAACTCTTTTTTTTTTTATTGACATTGTAATAATATTACATTAAATATATATATATGAGGTCCCATTCAACCCCACCCCTCCACCCACCTCTTCCCCCCCCAGCAACACTCGTTCCCATCATCATGACACATCCATTTCATTTGGTAAGTACATCTTTGGGCACCTCTGCACCTCATGGTCAGTGGTCCACATCATGGCCCATACTCTCCCCCATTCCATCCAGTGGGCCCTGTGAGGATTTACAATGTCCGGTGATTGCCCCTGAAGCACCATCCAGGGCAGCTCCATGTCCCAAAGACGCCTCCACCTCTCATCTCTTTCTGCCTTTCCCCATACCCATCAGCCACCATGTCCACTTTCCCAATCCAATACCACCTCTTCTATGTGGATATTGGATTGGTTGTGTCCATTGCACATCTATGTCAAGAGGAGGCTCAGATTCCACATGGATGCTGGATGCAATCCTCCCACTTTCAGTTGTAATCACTCTAGGCTCCATGGTGTGGTGGTTGTCCTTCTTCAACTCCATCTTAGCTGAGTGTGGTAAGTCCCATAAATCAGATTGTAGGTGCTGGATTCTGTTGAGGCTCAGGACCTGGCTATCACATTGTCAGTCCAGAGATTCAAATCCCCTAAATATATCTTAAACCCCAACACTAACTGCACCTCCAGCACATTATCATGAAAGTCTTATGAAGAGAGATCCCATCTGAGTCCAGATTCATCATACATAAACACCATTTCCAAAGAGGGGCCATCTGACCTGGTAGTTAACCCCATCGGCCATGACCATAACTCCCATGGGTCTCTTTAGCCCTCAAAGGAACCAATATCTGGGGGTTGTATCTGCTTTATCTGTCTCTCAGACTCTGCTCAGTTGTGCATAAGGGCAATCCTTCTGCGAGCCTCCAGAGTCTTTTTTAGAGACTCGTAGCCATATAAACTCATTTCTCCTTTCCATTTCCCCCTTACATTAGGTCAAACAACATTTTAAAGACATGTTATTTTATGTAGACAGGGGTATTCTGCTGATCCGCATTGAACCTTCTGTATAAGGTCATTTTCCAGTTGCATCATCAGTTGGTAGTTGATAGTGGTCCCTCGGTGCCAGGGAGGCTCATCCCCGGGTGGCATGTCCCTCGCTGGGGGGAAGGCATTGCATTTACATGCTGAGTTTGGCTTCGAGACTGGCCACATTTGAGTAACATGAAGGCTGACAGGAGGAAATTCCCAGGCACAATGCTGCTCTAGGGCTTGTTCTTATTTTAGGCTTATCAGCTCACAAGCCTAGGAGCTAACTCTTGAAACCTAAATGAAACAACATGGCACATATGATTACTTCTGAGAACCAAGCATTGTGTGCAGAGGTTTTGCAGCTATCTCCATTCCTTCAGTTTTTGTGTTAACATTCCTCTCTCTAAAACTAGCATTTACTATATGGGAAAGCATAACCGAGGGTATAGCAGCTAAGTCTTTAAAACTAAATGAAAAAACAAGGCACATATGATTTACTTCTGAGAACTAAGCATTGTGTGCAGAGATTTTGCAGCTCTCTCCTTTCCTTCAGTTTTTGTGCTAACATTCCTATCTCTAAAATTAGCATTTAGTATATAGGAAAGCATAACCGAGGGAATAACAGCTAAGTCTTTAAACCTGAATGAAACAACATGGAACATATGATTTACTTCTGAGAACTAAGCATTCTGTGTAGAGATTTTGCAGCTAACTCCTTTCCTTCAGTTTTTGTGCTAACATTCCTGTCTCTATAACTAGCATTTACTATATAGGAAAGCATAACCGAGGGCATAGCAGCTAACTCTTTAAACCTACTTGAAAGAAGATGTCACATGTCCTTTACATTAGGGAACTAAGCAATGAGTGCAGAGATTTTGCGGATATCTCCTTTCCTTCAGGTTTTGTGCTAATATGCCTATGTCTAACACTAGCATTTATACCTTAGGAAAGTATAACCGGGGGTATACCAGCTAACACGTTAAACCTTCCTGAAAAAGCATGGTACATATGATTTCCTTCTGAAAACTAAGCATTGTGTGCATAGATTTTGCAGCTATCTCCTTTCCTTCAGTTTCTGTGCTAACATTCCTATCTCTAAAACTAGCATTTACTATATAGGAAAGCATACCGAGGGTATAGCAGTTAACTCTTTAAACCTACTTGAAAGAAGATGTCACATGTACTTTACTTTAGGGAACTAAGCAATGAGTGCAGAGATTTTGTGGCTATCTCCTTTCCTTCAGGTTTTCTGCTAATATGCCTATGTCTAACACTAGCATTTACACTCTAGGAAAGCATAACCGGGGGTATAGCAGCTAACAGGTTAAACCTACCTGAAAAAGCATGGTACATA